>NW_026739562.1:9658173-9721413 GCF_022355385.1 Mustela nigripes | reverse complement strand
TACCCCAAAGATACAGATGTAGTGAAAAGAAGGGCCATCTGTACCCCAATGTTTATAGTAGCAATGGCCATGGTCACCAAACTGTGGAAAGAACCAAGATGCCCTTCAACGTACGAATGGATAAGGAAGATGTGGTCCATATACACTATGGAGTATTATACCTCCATCAGAAAGAACGAATACCCAACTTTTGTAGCAACATGGACAGGACTGGAAGAGATTGTGCTGAGTGAAATAAGTCAAGCAGAGAGAGTCAATTATCATATGGTTTCACTTATTTGTGGAGCATAACAAAATGCATGGAGGACATGGGGAGTTAAAGAGGAGAAGGCAGTTGGGGTAAATTGGAAGGGAAGGTGAACCATGAGAGACTATGGACTCTGAAAAACAATCTGTGGGGTTTGAAGTGGCAGTGGAGTGGGAGGTCAGGGTACCAGGTGGTTGGTATTATAGAGGGCACGGATTGCATGGAGCACTGGGTGTGGTGAAAAATAATGAATACTGTTATGCTGAAAATAAATTAATTAATTAAAAAAATCTTTTTAAAAAAAGCCACCTCTCTCAAGAAATGTCTGTGGATAAATTTTTTCAGTGAATCAGCATTTAGTCAAGGCACTGAAATTTAGCATTTGGTGATGCCTAAACTCTCATCATTAGATTTTTGCCTCTGTCCTCATTCTACCACAGATTGAAGGGTACTAATGTATTCTGGTTTGTGAAATAATCCATGTCTAGGCCCAGAACCACATGCCATGGTGACAGTAGAGGGAGGACAGTGAGACAAAGAATCCTACTGAGACCCAGACTCTAGAAGGAGAAATGACAGAGTTTTAATATGCTTTGTCACAGTCTGTTCCATTTTCTGAGATTGTTCCTATCCTGTAGCAGAAACTACTGTTTGGTGACAAGGCCAATGGGTCTTCCAAGAACACAGGACATCAGGACTCCACCTACTTATCAGAGTACTGGTATCTATCTTCGTGAATTAAGTTTTGTTTGAAGTTAATAAAGGAGCAATTCATATCCCAGAAACATTAAAATAATAAAGAAGATCCCAAAGCTATTATCGATATTTTTTAAATAAATGCCAATGGAAATTGTACATTTATGATATAAAGTAGCATTGTGTGCTGGGCCCATGATATAAAGTAGCATAGGCTAAGAAAATGTATCAAGGTTGAATCTGTGTTTCATCAATGACTAGTTACATGACCATAGATAAAGCTACTTTAACTTTCTGGGTTTTATTCCTTATGTGAAGAATGGGAATAATTCTACATACTCTATATAACTACAAGAAATAATATGATTAAGTACTTAGACTAGAGCCTAATCCCCAGTACAGCTCTGTGTGATAGAAACATTATACAAGCAGGAAAGGATGCTGTATTTTGTCAAATGCTTGTTCTGCATCTATTGAGAAGACCATGTGATTCTTGTGTGTTCCCTTATTTATGTGTTCTATCACATTGATTGATTTGCAAAGGTTGAACCACCCTTGCATCCCAGGGATAAATCCCACTTGGTCATGATGAAAGTCACACTGTCATTTTAAATGTTTTGGTAGCTACATAAAAGATCAAAACAAGTAGGTAGAATTGATTTTAATAAAATTTAATAATATATTATTTAACCCAATATGTCAATATGTCCAAATTTTATTATATCATAATATTTTACATTGCTTTAGGTTTTTTATTTCAATAAAATGAAATAATTTAAATAAAACCAAAACTTCAGTTTCTTAGTCCCTCTGTACGCAGTTCAAGTACACAGTAGCCACAGTGCACTACCCTAGCACATGGAGCAGACATTGTAAGCACCCACCTAAGCACTGTATGGAGAGACAGGAGCAAAACATGGTTCCTACAAACCAGGAATGGGTTAATATCAAGCAACTCCTGGTAATTTTGTTAGATGTGGTTGAGCCTTTCGTTCACATGAGAATATTTGGGATGGCCACCGCCGTCCTCGTGAGTATCCCCGCCTGTCACATGAGACTATTCCCCAGAAATACAGAAAATGAAGCATGTAGTGGTTAAAATGGCATGATGACTGGGAATGACACTAAAATACCCTGGCAAAAAGATGAAGAAGAGGGAGGGATGATGCAAATGTAGTACAATCTAGATCATTTTTTAATCTGAGTGATCAATATATTAGAGTTTATACTACTGTTATCTCCATTGTGTATACATTTGAAAATTTTCACCATAAAATGTGTTAAGTACTGGTAACCTAGTTAGAAAATGAGAGGGCATAATTACTGGGTGCTTACTATATGTCGGGCTAGGTTTGGTATTTAAAATAACTCTCTTGAAGCAGTCAGTAGTGTTTCCATTTGAAGGATGAAGAAATTGAAGTTTAAATGAATTGTCAAACTTATGAGAGTAGTATTTGTATTCAGGCAATACAAAGATAAAGATACACATTGTCTCCCCTTCACACATCTTTTGGTTCAAAGGTATACAGGGATAATGAAACAAAGAAACTGCATTCAATGGCATCAGAATGAAATGATCATCCCAAAGTCCATGACATAGGCCAAAGCAAAGGAGACCCTGGTATGCATGTAGCAGTTATACCAAATGACCAAAGTAACTGGGTCTCTATCAATGTACGTAACTTGTCCCAGAACTCACAGTTGGTCATTGTTAAGATCTAAAAGATCTAAACCTACTTGAGAGTCAATTCATTTCCATATTTTATAACAACTAATGTCAACTAGGATCTGAAGCCTTAGCATCTTGAAGATGGTAGTCCCTTTTCCTGAAGACTCTATACATATTTCCCAACTTTTAGACATATAAGAAGGGACAAAGAGTGAAGTTCTGGAATAATCAAAAATATGACAAAGCCAGTCAGTCTATCAGGAATTTGGGAGCCCAAGGAGTCTCATAAAAAGGTAATTACATCCTGGGTTTGACTTAAAGTGCACATTTTAAGACTTATATATATATGATCACAAATGTGTATGTGTGTGTGCTTACTTTTGTAGATTCCATACACCAACTGGAAAATGGATGAAAAGCATCCTCAGATGAAGAGACTAGAGGTTGCCACTTGGAACCTTGATTTAACACAGAGATTTAATTTAAATTCTGGTGCAACAATAAATTCTGTCAGACAACTGACACTTAAGAAGAGAGCCAAGACTACAAGACTATCCCTAAATCTGTTCAAAGCCTGTCAGTTCTTTTTTTCCCCCCTTTCTTTCTCTCTGTCTTTCTGTCTCTCTGTATGTGTGTGTGTCTCTCTCTCTCTCTCTCTCTCTCTCTCTCTTCTCCTGCCAGCACCTCTATCCCTGGTAATTTTAAGAAACAGACCATTGGGGAAGTTGTGTGCTATGGTGAGCGTTGTGAATTGTGTAAGACTGATGAATCACAAACCTGTACCCCTGAAACAAATAATACATTATATGTTAATTTAAAAAAAAAGAGAGAGAGAGAGAGAGAGACTTTACCCAAACTAGTACCTTAAAGTGAGAAAGAAATTTTGAGAATAATTTTTTTTAAATAATAATGTTGTGATACTATGTGCCCAAATCTAATTATCCTTCTTGGTTTTTTTTTTTCCCCCCTATAGGTAAAGTCAAACTGTATTTCTCTCGTGAAATTCCCAGGTTCCATGGAAAATAATGTTACTGAATTTATCTTCATAGGTCTTTCCCAAAATGAGAAAGTACAACAACTATGCTTCTTTTTGTTATTATTCTTTTATATGATCCTCATGACTGGAAATTTTCTCATTATAATGACCACTCAAAGGAGTCCAACTCTCAACTCTCCAATGTACTTCTTCCTTAGCTTCCTATCCTTTGTGGACAAAGGCTATTCCTCTGTTACAGCCCCCAAGCTGATTGTTGATTCCCAAGCCAAAGTCAAGAGCATCTCTTTTGTCGGTTGTATGGTGCAGCTTTTTTTCTGCCGTGTCTTTGGCTGCACAGAGATCTTCATTCTCACACTGATGGCCTATGACAGGTATGTGGCTATCTGTAAGCCTCTATGCTATATGACCATCATGGATCGAAAGGTCTGCTCCATACTGGTGGTAACCTGCTGGTTAGGAGGGCTTGTGCATTCCTTTATCCAGACCATCCTCACTGTACAATTGCCTTTCTGTGGCCCCAACCTGATTGACCACTATTTCTGTGATGTCCACCCTTTACTGAAGCTAGCTTGCACAGACACATATGTGGTAGGGCTCATTGTGATAGTCAACAGTGGCATGATGTCCCTGAGCTACTTTGTCATTCTTGTAGGCTCTTACATTGTCATCTTGCTTTCCTTTAAGACTCATTCATCAGACGGAGGCACAAGGCCCTGTCCACATGTGCTTCCCACATTATGGTGATCTTGTTTTTGACCCCTGCCTCTTCATCTACCTAAGGCCTTCCACCACTTTTACTGAGGACAAGATGGTGGCTGTGTTCTATACCATCATTACACCCATGTTAAACCCCCTGATCTACACCCTGAGAAACATGGAAATGAAAAATGCCATGAAGAGACTGTGGATGGAAAACTTGTTGGTTAGAAATAAGAGAGACTCTGGTATGAAACTCAATGGGATTGCTATAGCCTCAGTTGTACCAGTTTCCACATGAGTTGCTGGGAACAAGTCAACCATCATCCCTTAAACCTTATCCCATGAGAAACAATACAATATAGCATAGTTCTGCATTTGAAGTCTAAAGACCTAGCTTGAAGGGCCTATTCTACTAGTTACTAGTAGTCTGACGTTAGGCAAAGAGATATACTCATCACCCTGAGTGGATTAAATGTTTCTGCAGAGAACTCTGACACCTAAACACAGTCCATTACATAATGTATAGTAAGTACTGTTGCCTCTGAGTAATAACTCTAACTGATGTGGAATGTCAGGCATATGTATTCTAATAAGGTAATATAAATAAATAATATCAAAATATTGGAATGATATTAAAACATAAAGGAATGATACCAAAAACAAATGTTGACATTGATCTTGCTATCCTTTGGTCTGTTTTAAATCTTATTTTAAAATGCAGATAACTACATTTCCTACCACTTCCCAGGGTTATATAGAGAATTACATGAGGTGAAATTGAAAGTAAACACATTTTGTCAATGGTAAGGATCTCTGAAAGCCAACAAGGCTTGCATCCATGAGACCCCAAAATTATAGCAAAGAAACAGTTAATGGGCTCATGAGAACACATTGAGGCTATTTCCCCAAGCCTCAGCCAGAGGAAGCAGACAGAAATGTCTATCTCCAAGTCTTTCCTGAAAGAGGCTTATCTGTATACTTTAAAAGCTGATGCTTAAGCATCAGGCTTCTAATTTAGCACAGTAGGGCCTGACTGCAATCTTCCCCAGAAACCAAGAAGGTCACTGGACACCATCTCCACCTTCACCCACTGGCCCATTCCAAGTCATCAGTGTCTCCCTGGCAGGAGCTTATACACATATCTGGTACCCAGGTTTTTAGGCTGCTCCCCAGAATATGCCCCCTTCCACCACCTGACTCTGGTGGGCAGTGGAGCTTGAATTCACTGGTCCCATTGGACTACATCAAACAATGAAACTCTTCTTAACCAGCTAGCCCCAAGAAATGCCCACTTCCCAGCCTTTCCCTGAAAGAGGCTTATTTCCTTCCTCTAAAGTTGCTGCCTGAGGATATAGTTTTCAATCTGTTTCCTGGAGCTGATGAGATCTTCCCTTTTGGGACACTTATAAATCTTGGCACACACTCGTCTACTGAAGGCTACTAAACACAAAGAAAGCATCCTGCACACAGGTTTGCGAAACGACCAAAAGCACAGGCCAGACTGAATGATTAGGTTCATTCTCTACAAAACACCACTTCATCAAGACTAGGAGAGGTGGGGCGCCTGGGTGGCTCAGTGGGTTGAGCCTCTGCCTTCGGCTCAGGTCATAATCTCAGAGTTCTGGGATTGAGTCCCCTATCAGGCTCTCTGCTCGGCATGGAGCCTGCTTCCTCCTCTCTCTCTCTCTCTTTCTCTCTCTCTCTCTGTGCCTACTTGTGATCTCTCTCTGTCAAATAAATAAAATCTTTAAAAAAAAAAAAAGACTAGGAGAGGTGACTACATCAAAAACTAACAATATACTACATGTGAGCTAATTGAACATAATAATATAAGTAAACATTTAAGTAAATAAATAAATAAATAATCTTTTAAAAAGTCTAGGAGAGGTGACGGTTTTATCTAATGCACAAAAACCAACAGAGAGTCAAGAAAAACAGAGAAATAGAGGAATGTGTTCCGATCAAAAAAGCAAGATAAAACTCCCGAAACTGGTCATAATGAATGGATTTAAGTGATTTATCTGATAAAGAATTCAGAATATAAAAAATAAATAAATAAATAAATAAATAAGTAAAAGAGTTTAGAATAATGTTCATAAATATGATCACCAAGGTTAGGAGAACAATGCATGAACAAAGTGATATTTTCAACAAAAATATAAGAAAGTACCAAAGAGAACTCACAGAGCTAAAGAATGCAGAAACTGAACTAAAAAATTCAATAGAGGTTAATACGAGACCACATCAAGTAAAACAAAGAATCAGTGAACTCAAAGATAGGGCAGTGGGATTCATTCAAACAGGAGTAAAAAGAAAAAAGAATAAAAAAGAGAGAATATAGCATAAGGGACTTACAGGATATCACTAAAGAGACCAATATTCTCATTACAGGGTTCCCAGAAGAAAAAGAGAGAAATAAAGAGACAGAGTGCTTATTCAAAGAAATAATGAAAACTTCCCTAACCTAAGGGAGGAAATAGACATCCAGACTGAGGAAATTCAGACAGTTCCAAATAAGATGACTCCAAAGAGACCCACACTGAGACACTTTATAATTAAGTTTTCATAAGTTAAAGAATCTTTAAAGCAGCAAGAAAAAAATACCATGTTGCATATTAAGGAACCCTCATTAGGTGATTAGCATATTTTTCACAGAAACTATGCAGTCCAGAAGGGAATGCATGATATATTCAAAGTGCTGAAAGGAAAAAAAAAAAAAAATGCCGGGACGCCTGGGTGGCTCAGTTGGTTGAGCAGCTGCCTTCGGCTCAGGTCATGATCCCAGCATCCTGGGATCGAGTCCCACATCAGGCTCCTTGCTCGGCAGAGAGCCTGCTTCTCCCTCTGACTCTGCCTTCCACTTTGTCTGCCTGTGCTCACTCTTGCTCGCTCTCTCTCTCTGAGAAATAAATAAATAAAATCTTTAAAAAAAAAAACAAAAAGAAAAAGAAAAAAAATGCCAACCAATAATATTTGACTTGGCAGAGCTGTCTTTCAGAATTGAAGGAGAGAGAAAGAGTTTTTTGGACAAGCAAAAACTGAAGGAATCTTCACCACTAGACCAGCCTTACAAGAAATGTTAAAGGGAGGGACGCTTTGGGTGGCTCAGTTGGTTAAGCAGCTGCCTTTGGCTCAGGTCATGATCCCAGGGTCCTGAGATTGAGTCCCACTTCAGGCTCCTTGCTTGGCAGGGAGCCTGCTTCTCCCTCTGTCCCTGCCTGCCTCCCTGTCTGCCTGTGCTCACTCGCTCACTCTCTCTCCCTCTGTCTCTGACAAATAAATAAAATCTTTAAAAAAAAAAAAGAAATGTTAAATGGAGCTCTTTAAGCTAAATTGAAAGAACACTAATTAATAACATGAAAGCATAGGAAGGTATAAATCTAACTGGCAAAGGTAAAATACAGTTAAATTCAGAATATTCCAGTGTTGTAACAGTGATAGGTAAATCTCTTATAACTCTAATATGAAGGTTAAAAGACAAAAGTACTAAAAATAACTATAACTACTAAAATTCATTAATGGATCCACAAAATAAAAAGACGTAAATTGTGACATCAAAAATATAAAATGGGTGGGGATTAAAAATGTAGAGCTTTAATATATATTTGTACTTAAGTTGGTATGAGCTTAAAATAGACTATTATTAATACAAGATGTTTTATGTAAACTTCATGATAACCACAAAACAAAAACTTGTAATGAATACACAAAAGATAAAGAGAAAGGAATCTAAGAACACCATTATAGAAAATCATCACAAAAAAGGAGCAACACAAGAAGAAAGGAAAAAAGAATTACAAAGAGCCAGGAAACAATGAACAAAATGGCAATAGTTAGTCCATACCTACCAATAACTACTCTAAACATAAATGGACTAAGTTATCCAATCAAAGGCATAGAGTGGCTGAATGTATTAAAAAATAAGACCCAACTTTATAAACTGTTTACAAAATTCTCCCTTCAGCTTTTAAAAAAAAAAATTTAGTGTGTTATGTTAGTCACTACACAGACCTAAAGGGAATGGATGGAAAAAATATTCCATGCAAACAGAAACCAAAAGAAAGCAGGGATAGCTATAGTTACATAAATAAAATAGACTTTAAAACAAAGACTATAATAAAAAATAAAGAAGGTCATTATACAATGATAAAGAAGATACATTTGTAAGTAGAAAGATCTAAATATATAAAGCAAATATTAAAAGACCTGAAGGGAGAAATAATAATAAAATAATACTAGGGGATTTCAATACCCCACTTTTATAAATGGAAGATCATCCAGACATAAAATCAATTAGAAAACACTGGAGTTAAACTACATGTTAGACCATCGTGACATAACACATTTGCAGAACATTCCACCCAACAGCAAAAGAATACACATTCTTCTCATGGAAACATGGAATATTCCCTAGGACAGATCATATGTGAGACCACGAAACAAGCCTTAATATATTTGAGAAGACTGAAATCATATCAAGCACCTCTCTTGACCACAATGGTATGAAACTAGAAATCAATTATGAGAACTGAAAAATTCACAAATATATGGAGATTAAACAATATGCTACTGAATAGCTAATGGCTCAAAGAAGAAATTAAAAGAGAAATTTTAAAAATATCTTTGAGACTACAAAACAGAAACAGAAACACAACATACCAAAATGTATATGATGTAGCAAAAGCACTTCTAAGAGAATTCATAGTGATAAATACCTACCTTAAGAAAACAGAATGATCTCAAATAAACAACCTAACTTTATACCTCAGAAAACTAGAAAAAGAACAAACAACATCCAAAATTAGTAGAAAGAAGGAAGTAATAAAGATCAGAGCAGAAACAAGCGAAATAGATGTTTTAAAAAATAATAGGAAAAGGGGAGTCAAGATGGCGGAGAAGTAGCAGGCTGAGACTACTTCAGCTAGCCGGAGATCAGCTAGATAGCTTATCTAAAGATTGCAAACACCTGAAAATCCATCGGCAGATCGAAGAGAAGAAGAACAGCAATTCTGGAAACAGAAAAACAACCACTTTCTGAAAGGTAGGACCGGCAGAGAAGTGAATCCAAAGCAACGGGAAGATAGACCCCGGGGGGAGGGGCCGGCTCCCGGCAAGCAGCGGAGCAACGGCGCACAAAATCAGGACTTTTAAAAGTCTGTTCCGCTGAGGGACATTGCTCCAGAGGCTAAACAGGGGCGAAGCCCACGCGGGGTCAGCATGGCCTCAGGTCCCGCACGGTCACAGAAGGATCGGGGGTGTCTGAGTGTCGCAGAGCTTGCGGGTATTGGAACGGGAAAGCCGGCTACAGAGACAGAGCCGACAGTAAGCTCACAGCTTGGGGTTACCTTGAACTGGTCGCAGGCTCGGTGAGCTCGGAGCGCGGCTGGAGGTCAGGCAGACGGGAGTAACTGGGCGCTGTTCTCTGAGGGCGCACTGAGGAGTGGGGCCCTGGGCTCTGGGCTCCTCCGGGCCGGAGACCAGGAGGCCGCCATTTGTATTCCCGTCCTCCGGAACTCTACGGAAAGCGCTCAGGGAACAAAAGCGTCTGAAAGCAAACCTGAGCGGATTACTCACCCCGGCCCATGGTAAGGGCGGTGCAATTCCGCCTGGAGCAAAGACACTTGAGAATCACTACAACAGGCCCCTCCCCCAGAAGATCAACAAGAAATCCAGCTGAGACCAAGTTCACCTACCAAGGAGTGCGGTTTCAATACCAAGGAGAGCAGCAGAATTCCAGAGGAGGAGAAAGCAAAGCACAGAACTCATGGCTTTTTCCCTGTGATTTTTTTTAGTCTTGCAGTTAATTTAATTTTTTTCTTTTTCATTTTTTGTTTTTTTTCTTGCCTTCTGGTAAATTTTTTTTTACATATCAGATAAAGGACTAGTGTCCAGAATCTATAAAGAACTTAGCAAACTCAACACCCAAAGAACAAATAATCCAATCAAGAAATGGGCAGAGGACATGAACAGACATTTCTGCAAAGAAGACATCCAGATGGCCAACAGATACATGAAAAAGTGCTCTATATCACTCAGCATCAGGGAAATACAAATCAAAACCACAATGAGATATCACCTCACACCAGTCAGAATGGCTAAAATCAACAAGTCAGGAAATGACAGATGCTGGCGAGGATGCGGAGAAAGGGGAACCCTCCTACACTGTTGGTGGGAATGCAAGCTGGTGCAGCCACTCTGGAAAACAGCATGGAGGTTCCTCAAAATGTTGAAAATAGAACTGCCCTATGACCCAGCAATTGCACTATTGGGTATTTACCCTAAAGATACAAACGTAGTGATCCGAAGGGGCACGTGCACCTGAATGTTTATAGCAGCAATGTCCACAATAGCCAAACTATGGAAAGAACCTAGATGTCCATCAACAGATGAATGGATCAAGAAGATGTGGTATATATACACAATGGAATACTATGCAGCCATCAAAAGAAATGAAATCTTGCCATTTGCGACAACATGGATGGAACTAGAGCGTATCATGCTTAGTGAAATAAATCAAGCAGAGAAAGACAACTATCATATGATCTCCCTGATATGAGGAAGTGGTGATGCAACATGGGGGCTTAAGTGGGTAGGAGAAGAATAAATGAAACAAGATGGAATTGGGAGGGAGACAAACCATAAGTGACTCTTAATCTCACAAAACGGGGACCCCACAAGTGGCATATCCAGGAAGACCCCCTCCTTCCTCCTCCAGGAGGAGTAGCACAGGAGTGTGCTGCAGGAATCTGCTGGGTTTAGAGACTCCAGATGAGGCTGTGCTCCAAAGATAGAAACACTGGGTCACAGGCGAGGTTAGCACAGAACACAACCAGAGACCAGGGTGACAGGAGTGATTGACCGCTTTTCTCTGAGGGTGCACTGAGGAGTTGGGCCCTGAGCTCTCAGCTCCTACAGAGCTGGATATTGGGAAGCCACCATTTTCATTCCCATCCTCCAAAGCTGTACAGAATGCATTCAGGGAACAAAAGCTTCTGAGAGCAAAACTGAGCAGATTATTTAGCCTGGCCCCTGGCAAGGACAGTATAATTCCACCTCGGGCAAAGACATTTGAGAATCACTGCAACAGGCCCCTCCCCCAGAAGATGAACAAGAAAATCCAGCCAAGACCAAGTTCACCAGTCAATGAGAACTGCAAAACTTCAGAGCTATGGGAATACAGCACAGAATTCATGGGTTTTTCCCATGATTCTTTAGTCTTTCAAAGTCAAATTTTTTAATTTTATTTTTTTCTTATTCTATTTTTTAAATTTTTCCTCTTTCCTATTTTAACTTTTTTAACCATTTTATATCAATACTTTTTCAAAAATCTTTTTTTAATTTTCATTGTAATAGTCATATTCTATCCCTTCATTGTATTTAACCTTATTTTTGTATACATATAGGTTTTTCTTTCTTTAAAATTTTGGGATACAGTTTCTTCTAACAGATCAAAATATACCCTAAATCTAGCACATGGCTTTGTTCTAGTCTCCAGCCTGATTATATTGTTTCCTTTTTTTTCTTTTTTCAACCAACTTCTTATCAATTCCTTTTTTAGAATCTTTTTTAATTTTCATCTTTACATTCATATTCCATCCTTTCATCATGTTTACCCTTATTTTTGTATATATATGTTTTTCATTCTTTAAATTCCTGGGAGGCAGTTTTTTCTAACAGACCAAATACACCAAAATCAAGTGTGTGACCCTGATCGATTCACCAGTCTAATTAATATATATGTATATGTATATACTCTCAAACACACACAGAGAGATTTTTTTTTCTCTCCTTTCTTCTCCCCCCAGTTTTGGGTCTCTTCCAATTTGGTTAGTGTATATTTTTGGGGGGTCTGCTACCTTTTTAGTATTTTATTCTCTCATTCATCTATTCTTATCTGGATAAAATGACAAGGCAGAAAAACCTCAAAAAAATAAGAGGAGGCAGTACTGACAGCTAGGGACTTAGTCAATATGGACATTAGTAAGATGTCAGAACTAGAGTTCAGAATGATGATTATCAAGGTGCTAGATGGGCTTGGAAAAAAGCATGGAAGATACTAGAGAATCCCTTTCTGGAGAAATAAAAGAACTAAAATCTAATCAAGTTGAAATTTTAAAAAAGCTATTAATGAGGTGCCATCAAAAATGAAGGCTCTTATTGCTAGGACAAAGGAGGAAGAAGAGAGAATTAGTGATATAGGAGATCAAATGATGGAGGATAAGAAGCTGAGAAAAAGAGATAAACAACTACCAGACCACGAAAGGAGAATTCAAGAGATAAGTGATACCATAAGATGAAACTATATTAGAATAATTTGGATCCCAGAAGAAAAAAGAAAGAGAGACAGGGGCAGAAGGCATGTTATAGCAAATTATAACAGAGAATTTCCCTAATTTGGCAAAGGGAACAAGCATCAAAATCCAGATCAAATCCAAAATCAAAATCAATAAAAATAGGTCAATACCCCATCATCTAATAGTTAAACTTATAAGTCTCAGTGACAAAGAGAAAATCCTGAAAACAGCTCGGGACAAGAGGTCTGTAAAATACAACAGGAGAAATATTAGATTGGCAGCAGACCTATCCACAGAGACCTGGCAGGCCAGAAAGGACTGACATGATATATTTAGAGCAATAAATGAGGAAAGTATGCAGCCAAGAATACTATACCCAGCTAGGCTGTCACTGAAAATAGAGAGGTAAAGAGCTTCCAAGACAAAAACTTAAAGAATTTGAATACACCAAACCAACCCTACAGGAAATATTGAAAGGGGTCCTCTAAGCAAAGAGGCAGCCTAAAAGTAACATAGACCAGAAGGAACAGAGACAATATACAGTAACAGTCACTTTACAGACAGTACAATGGCACTAAATTTATATTTTTCAATAGTTAACCTGAATGTAAATGGGATAAATGCCCCAATCAAAAGACACAGGGTACCAGAATGGATTTTAAAAAAAAAAACAAAAAACAAAAAAAAACAAGACCCATCACCATGCTGTCTGCAAGAAACTCATTTCAGACCCAAAGACACCTCCAGATTTAAAGTAAGGGGTGAAAAAAATTATCATGTTAATGGACATCAAAAGAAAGCTGGGGTGGCAATCCTTACATCAGACAAATTAGATTTTAAGCCAAAGACGATAATAAGAGATGAGGAAGGACACTATATCATACTTAAAGGGTCTATCCAACAAGAAGATCTAAAAATTGTAAATATCTATGCCCCTAACATGGGAGCAGCCAATTATATAAACCAATTAATAACAAAATCAAAGAAACACATCAACAAAAATACACTAATAGTAGGGGACTTTAACATGCTCCTCACTGAAATGGACATATCATCTAAACAAAAGATCAACAAGGAAATAAAGGCTTTAAATGACACACTGGACCAGATGGACATTCCAGCTATATTCAGAATACTCCATCCCAAAGCAACAGAATACACATTCTTCTCGAGTACCCATGGAACATTCTCCAGAACAGATCACATCCTGAGCCACAAATCAGGTCTCAAATGGTACCAAAAGATTGGGATCATTCCCTAAATATTTTCAGACCACAATTCTTTGAAACTAGAACTCAACTACAAGAGGAAAGTTGGAAAGAACTCAAATCTGTGGAGACCAAAGAGCATCCTACTAAAGAATGAATGGATCAACAAGGAAATTAAAGAAGGATTTTTAAAAACTCATGGAAACAGATGAAAATGAAAATGAAAACACAACTGTTCAAAATCTTTGGGACACAGCAAAGGCAATACTGGGAGGAAAGTATATAGAAATATAAGCCTTTCTCAAGTAATAAGACAAGTTTCAAGTATACAACCTAACCCTATACCTAAAGGAACTGGAGAAAGAACAGCAAATAAAACCTACACCTAGCAGGAGAAGAGAAATAATAAAGATCAGTGCATAAATCAATGAAATAGAAACCAAAAAAACCAATAGGACAAATCAATGAAACTAGGAGCTGGTTCTTTGAAAGAATTAATAAGATTGATAAACCTCTGGCCAGACTTATCAAAAAGAAAAGAGAAAGGACCAAATAAATAAAATGAATGAAAGAGGAGAGATCACAACCAACACCAATAAAATACAATTATAAGAACATATTATGAAAAACTATACACCTGCAAATTTAACAATCTGGAAGATATGGGTGCTTTCCTAGAGACATATAAACTACCAAACTGAGCCAGAAAGAAATAGAAAACCTGAACAGACCCATAACCAGTAAAGAGATTGAAGTAGTCATCAAAAATCCCCAAGAAACAAGAGCCCAGGGCCAGATGGATACCTAGGGGAATTCTACAAAACATTTAAAGAATTAATACATATTCTCCTGAAACTGTTCCAAAAAATAGAAATGGAAGGAAAACTTCCAAACTCATTTTATGAAGTCACCATTACCTTGATCTCAAAGCCAAAGACCCCATCAAAAAGGAGAATTACAGACAAATATCCTTGATGAACATGGATGCAAAAATTCTCACCAAAATGCTAGCCAATATGATCCAACAGTACATTAAAAGGATTATTCACCACAACCAAGTGGGATTTATTCCTGGGCTGCAAGGTTTGTTCAACATCTGCAAATCAATCAATGTGATACAATATATTAATAAAAGAAAGAACAAGAACCATATGATATTCTTAATAGGTGCTGAAAAATCACTTCACAAAGTACAGCAACCTTTCTTGACTAAAACTCTTCACAGTGTAGAAATACAAGATCAAATGATCAAAGCCATCTATGAAAAACCCACAGAGAATATCATTCTCAATGGGGGAGGGGGGCTGAGAGCTTTTCCCCTAAGGTTAGGAACAAGGCATAGATGTCCACTATCACCATAGTACTAGAAGTCCTAACCTCAGGAATCAGACAACTAAATGAAATTAAAGACATCCAAATCAGCAAAGAAGTCAAACTCTCACTCTTTGCAGATGATATGATACTTTATGTGGAAAACTCAAAAGACTCAACTCCAAAACTACTAGAACTCATACAGGAATTCAGCGTCAGCATAGAAAATCAATGCACAGAAATCAGTTGCGTTTCTATACACCAACAGCAAAACAGAAGAAAGATAAATTATGGAGTCAATCCCATTTACAATTGTACCCAAAACCATAAGATCCTTGAGAATAAACCTAGTCAAAGAGGCAAATAATCTGTACTCAGAAAACTATAAAGTACTTATGAAAGAAACTGAGGAAGACACAAAGAAATGAAAAAATGTTCATATTCATGGAGTGGAAGAACAAATATTGTGAAAATGTCCATGTTACCTAAAACAATGTACACATTTAATGCAATCCCTATCAAAATACCATCTACTTTTTTCAAAGAAATGGAACAAATACTCCTAAAATTTATATGGAACCAGAAAAGACCCCGAATAGCCAGAGGAATGTTGAAAAAGAAAGCCAAAGTTGGTGGCATCACAATTCCAGACTTCAAGCTCTATTACAATGCTGTAATCATCAAGACAGTACGGTACTGCCACAAAAACAGACACAAAGATCAATGGAACAGAATAGAGATCCCAGAAATGGACCTTCAACTGTTGAAGGTTAACTGTGGTTAACTAATCTATGACAAAGCAGGAAAGGCTCTCCAATGGAAAAAAGATAGTCTCTTCAACAAATGGTATTGGGAAAACTGGACAGCCAGATGCAGAAGAATGAATCTGGACCATTTCCTTACACCACACATAAAGGGATGAAAAACCACAGTGTTAAAAAAGAATCCATCAAAATCCTTGAGAAAAACACAGGCAGAAACCTCTTTGACCTCAGTCACAGCAACTTCTTCCTAGATATGTTGCCAAAAGCAAGGAAAGCAAGGGCAAAAATGAACTCTTGGGACTTCATCAAGATCAAAAGCTTTTGCACAGCAAAGGAAACAGTAAACAAAACCAAAAGACAACCAAAAGAATGGGAGAAGATATTTGCAAATGACATATCAGTTAAAGGGCTAGTATCCAAAATCTATAAAGACCTTATCAAACTCACCACCTAAAGAACAAATAATCCAATCAAGAAATGAGCAGAAGATATGAACAGACATTTCTGCAAAGAAGACATCCAAATGGTCAACAGACACGTGAAAAAGTTCTCAACATCACTTGGCATCAGGGAAATACAAATCAAAACCACAGGAAGGTATCACCTCACAACAATCAAAATGGCTAAAATTAACAAGTCAGGAAATGACAGATGTTGGAAAGAATGTGGAGAAAGTGGAGCCCTCCTTCACTGTTGGTGGGAATGCAAGCTGGTGCAGTCACTCTGGAAAACAGCATGGAAGTTCCTCAAAAAGTTGAAAACAGAGCTATCCTGTGACCCAGCAATCACACTACTGTGTATTTACCCTAAAGATACAAACATAGTGATCCAAAGGAATATGTACACCAGTATGTTTATAGCAGCAATATCCACAATAGCCAAATTATGGAAAGAGCCTAGATGTCCATCAACATATGAATGGATAAATTAGATGCAGTACACACACACACACACACACACACACACACACATTGGAATACTATGCAGCCATAAAAAATGAAATCTTCCCATTTGCAATGATGTGGATGGAACTAGAGTGTATTATGTGGTTTTTTAAAAAGATTTTATTTATTTATTTGACAGAGATCACAAATAGGCAGAGAGGCAGGCAGAGAGAGAGAGGAAGGGAAGCAGGCTCCCCACTGAGCAGAGAGCCCGATGTGGGGCTTGATCCCAGGACCCCAGGATCATGACCTGAGCCAAAGGCAGAGGCTTTAACCCACTGAGCCACCCAGGCGCCCCAAGAGGATATTATGTTAAGCAAAATAAGTCAATCAGAGAAAGACAATTATCATATGATCTCTCTGATATGAGGAATTTGAAAGGCAGGGTGGGAGGTCATGGTGGGTAAGGAGGAAAAAAAAAAAAATGAAACAAGATGGGACCAGGGAGGGAGACACATAAGAGACTCTTAATCTCAGGAAACAAACTGAAGGTTGCTGGGGGGTGGGGAGGGGAGGGATAGGGTTGCTGGATGATGGACATTGGGGAGGGTATGTGTTATGGTGAGTGCTGTGAATTGCAGAAGACTGATGATTCACAGACCTGTACCCCTAAAGCAAATAATATATTATGTTAATTTTTAAAAAATAGGAAAAATCAATGAAACTAAGATGTAGTTTTCTGAAATAAGTAATAGACAAACCTTTAGCAAGACTTATGAAGAAAAAAAAGACAGGACTCAAAAAATTAGAAATAACAAATGATACCACAAAAATACAAAGGGTTTTCAGAGACTACTATGAACAATTATATGCCAACAAATTGGACACTCTAAAAGTAATGGATCAATTCCTAGAAATAAACAACCTTCTAAGACTGAATCATGATGAAAGAGAAAATCTGAACAAACTAATGACTAGTAAGGAGATTGAATCAGTAATCAAAAGCCTCCCAACAAAGAAATAACCTAAGTATCCATCAATAATTGAATGGATAAGGAAGATAATCATCAATTGATTGATGATTGATAATCATCAATAATTGAATTTGGTATATAAATACACAATGAAATATTACTCAGTCATAAGAAGGAAAGGAATCCTGCTATTTGCAATAACATGTGTAGACCTTGAGGCATTATGCGAAATAAAGTCAAATAAATACTGCAAGGTATAACTTATATGTGGAATCTAAAAGAAAAAAAGTTAAGTCAAACTCATGGAAACAGAGTAGAAAAGTAGTTGCCAAGAGCTGGCATTGGGGACTTAGGGACAGGCTGAGAAAAAGGAACAAAGGTTCAGCCACAAGATGAATAAGGTCAGAGAATCTGATGGAAAACATGGTGACTATAGTTGATAACACTGTATTGTTATCAATACAGGTCCTCTTGATGGGGTTAGCAGGTTTCTAAGAAGAGGAGGAGAGAGAGAACACTGTGTGACCATCAGGTCCTCTTGATGAGGTTAGCAGGTTTCTAAGAAGAGGAGGAGAGAGAGAACACTGTGTCCCCCTCACATACCCTTGGCACCATGTGAGGACACAGCAGAAGGCAGCTCTGCAAGGCAGAGAGCCCTCACCAGGGAACCAGACCCACCAGCACCTTGATTTTGTACTTCTGGCCTCGCCTCTGGAACTATGAAAACTAAACTCATGTTGTTTAAGCCACTGAGGATGGTATTTGTTACAGCAGCCTGTGTATGATATTGAAAAAATATATGAACTAAAAAAAAGGCAGGTCAAACAAGAGTGTGCAAACATGATAGTATACATGTATAAATGATAACGACTTGTTTGAATCCATGTATTCTCAGCTGTTTCCATTGATTCTCTACAACACAGATATCAGCCTCTCTGCATTTGGCAGAAAACGTTCGCTGCTGCTACAATCATCATCAAGGGAAGAAAAAGAGCCAATTAGTTCTCCACTCTGTGCAGTCGATGATCAGTCCCTGCTTTCTGTGGCCCATGCCCAGCTTTATGACATGATGCCTTTGGCAAATAATTATACTCTAAGGAGCTGAGGCAAAGAGCGAGGAAAAGTTTGCAAAGAAGAAAATTAATGTCATCCCTCAGGGGGGTTTTCAGAGCTGAGTGTTTTTTTACCTCTTTGAGATCCCCAGGAGCTGTAGGTAAGTAATTAAAGGCATGACTGGAGGCTGTGAGAACGCTGATGAGCCAGAGCCTGCGGTTCCAGGCTCCTCCCGTAACCACAGTGTGCACCCGTGGACTCAACACCTCCCAGCACCTCTGTTAGATCCACAAAACAAGACATTGAGAAGTTGCTGGGTTGCCATGCCAGTGCAGAAGCACAGAGGTCATTTCTTTCCCATCTCCCCCTTCCCCAGACATGTGTCTCTGGAAGGGTGGACAATACCACCCTTTGTGGAATCCCTGCTAGGTACCAGGCACGGTGCTGTGCACTTTATCCACTGAATTGACCAATATGGCACAGAACATCAGTGCTCACTGATACCTGCAGTTTTCTGCTTCCTTGGTAAACAGCTAAATGCTATTTCCCTGTCAGTGGAATGCAGGTGAAAGTGATACATGTCATTTCCACACTTGGCCATAGAAACCCCCCCACACACACAGTGTCTTCCACTTTCTCTTCCTCATCTTCCAGCTAGAAGGTGACACTCTGAATGACCTTAAGAGGTTTGGGTTAAAGGGGATGGAACCTGTACCAGCCTGGGTCCTTAAATGGTGCCAACCACATTAAACTGTGGCATGACTATTAAGCCACTGAGAGCTGGGCCTTGTTTGTTATAACGGCAGTTAGTTTACCCAAAACATCTATTTCACCATCTCAAAAACACAAATTAAATCACATCTTTTATTTACCCAACTAATGGTTCAAGGCACACCTGCCTTATTAACAGAAGTCCACTATCTCCCACATAATGCTGAACCTCATCTCCATCTCAGATTGTCCAAGAACTTCTGAGGAATCCTAGCCCAAAGGACTCCTGCTGCCAAAGACCACGGAGGAAGAGAGGAATTAAACATCTGACTAGGCACCCTCTTTGGTCATTGCCATGTAATTGGACCAGTGTAATCTGATTGATATGGGTCTGCTGCCCAGGTCTAGACCACTGTCACGCCATGGTTAGAGTCCACATGTGAGCCCCAAGGTCATAGTTCTCTTTGTCCACTCTCACACGCTCAGCTATTGTTCCCCAAAACACAACAGTCCAGTATGGTTGGACCCACAGGGGTTTCCAGGCACATGCTGCACCAAATCAAGCTTCCCACATAAACCCTGGTGCTGAACCTATAATCACCAACACTGGTCCCTCTTTCCTTCATGGAGGGCTCCCTCTTGAGGCTTTTAATATTCATTTATGCTGATGGATCATAGTCAACGTTACCATGAACCACCTAAATAGGTTTCCTTAATTGTAAATCTTACAGACCAAAAGTTGGGGGTTTGGGCTCTTTCTTCCCAGAAAGCCCCTTGCTCTGTATGAAAATTGTTCATACCAAGGGGAAGCACTTTTTACTCCACCTCTTGAAAAACATCATAATAATAAGTCCCCACACTTACTACATCTCCATTACTAAGCAGTGTACTCAATTAACTTCTCAGAACAAAGACATCTACTCTAGGGAAACTTCCTGCCTCTGTCTATACAGAGAAGAAGCTAGCAGTTAATCTTGAGTTTTGCACATAGTATCTCATTTAAAGCTATGAGTAAATGCTATCATATCACACAGCATTATGAGTCAATGCTGTTATTCTTTTTTTTTTTTTAAAGATTTTATTTATTTATCTGACAGACAGAGATCTGTAGGCAGAGAGGCAGGCAGAGAGAGAGGAAAGGAAGCAGGCTCCCTGCTGGGCAGAGAGCCTGATCTGGGGCTTGATCTCAGGACCCTGGGATCATGACCTGAGCCGAAGTTAGAGGCTTTAACCCACTGAGCCACCCAGGCGCCCCAATGCTGTTATTCTTACAAAGAACTAGATGCTCAAAGAAGGGAAGTGGCTTGTCTGCAGGATCACAGCTAGTAGGTGGTCAGCGAGGCCACAAATCTTGTTCATTGGATTCCAAAGCTTAAAGCAGTTTCTGAGGATCAGGAACCCAGGAAGGGTTTAGCTGGACAGTCTGGTTCAAAGTCTCCCCGGAGGCCACAGTCAAGCTGTGTGCCTCTGGGCTGTGTGGCTGTGTGGCTGTGTGGCACTCTGGGTGCCAGAGAGCAAAGATCATTGGGGGTTGTCTTGGTTGGAGACCACACAGGACTTCTTTTCCCCTCTTTTTTTTTTTTACCTGAATTTCCTAAATTTTTTTAAATAAAGATCTTATTTCTTTATCTGTCAGGGAGAGAGAGCATAAGCATGGGAAGCAGCAGGCAGAGGGAGGTGCAGGCCCCTCGCTGAGTCAGGAGCCCAATGTGGGACTTGACTCCAGAACCCTGGGATCATTACCTGAGCTGAAGACAGATGCTTAACCAACTAAGCCACCCGGGCATCCCTAAATTTCCTAAATTTTTTACCAAGAACATACTGTATACCAGATTATAAAGAAAAAAGCTATCGAGTGCTGGCAAGGGCATTTCCTCAACCCTGTTGATTTTTAGGCATCCTATCTCTGCCTTCTAGTTCCTTTTCCAATCCTATTTTCCTCCGTAGCCTTCCCAACAGTTTAAACAAGTGTCTCTTCCTCGGCCAATCCTCTGGCTCCATCTAGTGGCCACTTTCGAACTTGCTCCCCTGACAAAGTTTCTCAACTTTTGGATCCAAGGATTTACCTTGCCTTCAGGAAAGTGACTTGGATAGGATAGGATGGAACTCATAAGCCTAGAGTCTCGTGTTTTTCCTCAGAAGCCCCAGAGATCTTCAAGTCCAGTCCCAAAGGAATATGTCCCCCAGAAGGGACGGATGGGCTGTGAGAACTTTTTAAAACAGGGACTAAACCTGCCTCCTCCTTCTAGATGACAACCAGCCCTCCCCGCTCGGGGACCAACATTCAGCCAGGAGCCCGAAGGTCCCTATTTTCCTACAGCTTTACAGCTCAGAACCTAACTTCCAAAAACTTAACATTCTTTTTTAACAAACTGCTAGCAGCTGGAATGCTCAAAAAACAGTCTTGGGCTCACACTCATTTTAGAGAACTTTGTAAAACTTAACAAGTATACTTTAAAATATGTTATAGCTAATTTTTTTCATCAAGGAGAAAACAATATTAGGTTTGAATGAGTTGAGTAGTCACTGGAATAAAATAGAAAATTTAGGCAAGTAAAAATTAAAATAAAGCCACTTAATAATAATAATAATAAATCCCACCATTACATATTCTGGGGTTGTCTTTCTTCTATGCATTTATCTGCTTTTTAAATGGGATTATTCCCTACTTCAGTTCTACAAACTGCTTTTCTCAAAATTTACATGTCAGAAGAGCACAGGTGATTGTCTGATGTTTATTTCCAGTGATACCTCGGTTTCTTGGCTATACCTGAGTAATCTTTATGGAACTAAGTGTTAGAAGCAGAAAACACTTATATGTGAGACCATTTTTGCCTTTTAGACTGGTTTCTTAAAAAGTCAGAAACAGAGTATGAAGGTTTCTTGCATCCTCCTCCTGCCTCACCCAAACCAAGAGGGTACGCAGAAATATTTTGGGACAGCTTTGGCCTGAACCAAGGCATGAAGACTATGTATGCGTTCCCCCACCCAGTGTTATCTCTAAGCAGAAAGTCTGGGAGGGCTAACTGTATCATAATCTTTAGTGAAGGCTTCTATGATACAGCTATAGGCAAATTCTGTTTTCTCTGGTGTGATAGATCCGAATTCCATTTATCATTGCCTGGTTAAGAAATGGACTGTTTTAAGGTGACGGGTGTTAAGGAGTGCTCTGGTTGTGATGAGCCCAGGATGATGCAGGGGGTCACTATATTGTACACCTGAAACTAACATAACACTGTATGTTAACTAACTGGAATTAAAATGAAAACTTTAAAAAATTGACTATTTTAAATGAAATCATCTATTCTTGAAAGAGACGACTAAGAACCAAGCCTTAAAGTTGACTCAAATCCCAGCTTCACCCATTACTAGCTGTTTTGTTATTGCCACAAAAATGCTATATAATAGGGGCACCTGGGTGACTCAGTTGGTTAAGCGTCTGACTCTTGATTTCAGTTCAGGTTGTGATCTCAGGGTCCTGGGATCGAGCCCCCCGTGGGACTCCAAGCTCAGCATGGAGTCTGCTTGTCCTTCTCCCTCTGCTCCTCCCCGTACTCTCTCTTGCCCTCTCTCTCAAATAAATAAATAAAATCTCTTTTTAAATGCCACATAATAAATGATCCCAAAGTCATAGAGAATGCAGTAAATCATTCTCATGGATGTGTAGGTCAACTAGGGAGCAGTGAACAGAGGCAGGGTTGGACCAGGTGTCTCTGCTCCCAGATGGAGCCCAGCTGGGCTTGGCTGGGGCAGCTCTGTCTGCTCCACACATATTCATTCCGGGGCTCAGGTTTACAGGGCAGCAGCTGTCCAGGGGAGGTTCTTTTCATAGCAATGGTTGAAGTACAAGAGAGTGAACAAAACCGAATGAAGTGTCTTATGATCTAGGCTTGGCACTAATACTGTCACTTGTGCCCTATCCACAAATCATCTGGCCTCATCCTGAGTCAAAGACAGGGGAGGGGAGTGTATTGGCCCACCACTGTCCTGTACACAATCGCCCACCTACTCCTCTGGCTTCTTACTGTGCTCTTACCTCACCTGTTAGTTATACTCTGAAGACCAGTCTCCAGTGACCCCTTTTCAAAGCACCGAATGCACTCCTGCCTCAGGGCCTTGGCACACCCTGCCACTCCCTCTGATCCTTTCTCATTCAAGCTACAATGTATCAGCAGGTAGGTTTAATTCCTTTTAATTCCCTTTTAAATTTCCTGTTTCTCCAGTAGGCCCTAAAATTCCACAAGGGCAATGACCATGTCTGTCTTGTTCACAAATGTCTATACCCAGGGCCACTGCCAGCCCACAGTAGATGACCAATACAAATTTAGATTGATAAATGAATCGCTACCACGTATTGGATAGTTCATATATCCCAGGTGCTGTGCCGAGTGTCACAGCAGCAAAATTACAACCACACTCATATAGGTAAAAAGTTGAAATGTCACCTCTTTTCTTACAGAACTTGTCTTAAAGCCCCCTCTTTGCTGAGTGGCCAAGTCTGAAACATAGGGTAGGCCCAGAAACTCCCCAGTCTGACTGGTGATGGCCAAGACACCCTTGGGAAGATGCTCTCCTAGGGGCCTGAGTCTTTAAACTTCCTCAGGTTTGACAAGACATCAACCCACACCCGCCTCTCTCAGGCACCAGGGCTGTGTTTTCAGCAAACCCCAGACAGTCCAGTCCTGACACTCCAGTTCTAACAGTCCTGACAGTCCAGTCCTGACAGTCCAGTCCTGACACTCCAGTTCTGACAGTCCTGACAGTCCAGTCCTGATAGTCCAGCCCTGACACTCCAGTCCTGACACTCCAGGCAAACAGCTTTCTGCCACCTGATGCACATCAAAAGCAGAAGGTCTGTGATTTCCAGTCTGTTTGGGGAGGGGAAGACCTAAAGCTCAGGCTTCCAAACTGGTACCTGCACGATTCTTTAGCTCCACATACATCCACCCAGAAGCATCTTTTCTTAAGGCAAAATGCTTTCTAGCCTCAACCAGTAATAATTAAATTATAATACACTCCAGATCTGTGTTCTTTGCCTAATGAGAAAAGTAATTACAGCCACGGCCTCGGGCAGACCTGGACACACCAGGGGTACCATGCCTGGAAAACTGACCCACGTTCACATAGTGTTCGTCAATAAACAGCTCAGGAACGTGCTGGAACTGTCCATGGTTTTGTTGCACTTGACAAGCGGGCCAGTGTGTAGCAGTAAGTCCCCCGATAGCTGGGAGAGGTGAGGAGCATGGGGAGTGAGGGACAGACAGAGAGCACACATCATGGGCAAGGCAAGGTGCTGGGAGAATCCCCCTCAGTACCAACTAGGGCTGAGAACTAGGCTGTGGACCCCGTGTGGGGGAAGGGGGGTCGGATGGGGGAACTCTGTCTCCCACTGCAAGGACTGCGTGTGCCCCTTTCCGTGCGGTAAATTCTACCTCTGACTCGCATTTGCAGGACTTCAGTCCCATTAATCTGCCAGGTATCTGATGGGGCCCTTCCCTCTAGCCCATGTGACGCAGTGTGACCACCACGCCGTTTCCATCCAGAGAAGATAGTGGAGGTAAGTTACGGGCCTGTGTGCGAATGAGGTTACTTTTTTTTTTTAAAGATTTTACTTTTTTATTTGTCAGAGAGGGAGAGAGCGTGCACAAGCAGGGGGAGGGGCAGACAGAGGCTCTGCAGAGCAGGGAGCCGGATGTGGGACTCTATCCCAGGACCCCAGGATCATGACCCGAGCAGAAGGCAGACACTTAACAGACTGAGCCGGTCACGCGTCCCATGCATGTGGTTACTTACGTATAATGTCTACGTCTGCGCACACAGGCACACACACACGCACACACGCCTGGAGCAGTGTCTTGGCAGTGAGACAGCCTCAGGCAACCAGAGTCCCGGAGCTCTTGCCCTCCAGGCTGCCTCAGCTCCGCCAGGTGCGCTCACCCTCCCGCGTTCACCCGATCTCCCGGCCTCCCGGACACACGGACACACGGACACACCTTCCCCAAGTAACGCCGGTGCTTTCACGCCCCAACGACCCCCACCTCCTCCTGCCAAAATTCCACTGGAGACTCGGTTCAGAAACCTCCAGCCTACCTTCTCCTGGAACCCCTCTTACCGATGCCTGTCAACCTCCTGGGCATCTCCTGGGTTCCTTCTGTGTTTGCGCCACCAGGGCGCCGCCCCCTGCTCACCAACCACCTCTGCTGCCTTCGTTCCTGCTTCTCCCGTGGCCGGCCTGCCCAGTGAGCACCGAGGTGTTCTGAGCAGGCTCTAGCCTCCTCCCCACAAGCTCCAGCGCATGGTGAGCCTGTGGCCAGCGCGTGGCCAGAGCATGGGCAGCGTGCCTGCAGCAGGTGACCAATGCGTGGCCACCGCACAAGCTTTCTCCTTGGCACAGGTGTGTACCTGCTTATGATCGTGTGAAAGCCACGACTTGGTGCATCAGAGCATGAAATGCTGTTTTCTTTCTAACGACTTTATTTACTTACCTTATTGGTTCTGTTTCCCCTCTCAGAATGTAAGCTTCATGAGGGCAAAGGTTTTTGCCCCTTTTGTTCATAGTGGAACCCTCGGCCGCTGAGGTGTAGTGGTTGGTGCGTAGCAGACCCGGGAAATAAAAACTGTCCACATTGCTACAATATCCCAGCAATTCTGGGACTCTCCAGATCATCACCGAAACATTCTCAGAAACTCCTGGGCACTTGCCTATGGCATGCGTGCTACCACTGAGTGGCAGAAGTAGGGTGTCCGACCCTCTGAGCACACATTCAGCCACATCTTAGAGGCACACTCACTTCTTCCAAGTCTCCTCTTCACGTAGTCTCCCTAGATGTGTGTTTTGGGCTGAGTTATGTCTCCCCAGAGTTCATATGTTAAACTTCTAAGCCCAGTACTTCAGAATGTATTTGGAGATATGGTCTTCAATGAAGGGGGGAAATCGGAGAGGAAGACAAACCATGAGAGACAATGGACTCCAAGAAACAAACTAGGGTTTCAGAGGGGAGAGGGGTGGGAAAATAAGTCAGCCCGGTGATGGGTACTAAGGAGGGCACGGACTGCAGGGAGCCCTGGATGTACTAAGTAAACAATGAATCATGGAACACTACATCAAAAACTAATGATGGGGCGCCTGGGTGGCTCAGTGGGTTAAGCCGCTGCCTTCGGCTCAGGTCATGATCTCAGGGTCCTGGGATCGAGTCCCGCATCGGGCTCTCTGCTCAGCAGGGAGCCTGCTTCCTTCTCTCTCTCTCTGCCTGCCTCTCAGTGTACTTGTAATTTCTCTCTGTCAAATAAATAAATAAAATCTTAAAAAAAAAAAAACTAATGATGTACTGTAAAATAAAATTTAATAAAAAATTTTTAAATAATGAGATTTTTTATTTAAAAAAAAAAAGGAGAGGTGAGTATAGTAAATATTAAGTCATTGGGGGGCCTTAACTCTTTATGGCTGGTGTCCTGATAGAAAGAGGTGAGGACACAGACCCACACAGAGGGAAGATCGTGTGAGGACAAAGGGAGATGGTAGCCACCTGCAAGCCAAGGAGAGAGGCCTCAAAAGAAACCAGCTGGCAGCACTTTGGACTTCAGGCCCCCCGACTAGTGTGACAGTGAGTCTCTGCTGTTTCAGACCCCTGGTCTGCGGCACTTTGTTGTGGCAGTCCGGAAACAAACACTAGGTAGAAAATCCAAAAGGACCCCATGTTGTGGTTAAGGATGCCTCAAGTTGCAGGCTGGCTAGGACACTGCTTCGTAAATGAACTGGTGTGCACACAAAGTAAAAAAGTGGGGGTACGGGGAAGAAACAAAGGCACAGCGTGTTGACATTTTTTATATTTGGTATTTGTGAGTCTTTTTAAAAAAAATTTTCAGGCCATTTTTTTCCTTTAAAAAAAAAAAAAGCAACCAACAGCAATACTCTGTACAAGTATAACAAACATTAGAAATATGCATCATTCCAAAATAGTTACAAGAAAATTACAGTTTTAGAGTCCATATCAACACATCCTGTTCATATGTGCCCCCAAGAGAGAAAAGCTACAGTATGTCGAACACTTGACGGCTACACAGTCTGAAAACTCAGAACTTGGACTTTTGAGGCAAATCAACATCAGTCACCAAGACTCATTTAGCTCAATAAGCACACCCCAGCGCTGCAAAAGAAAACCAGGCTTTTACATCATCTCGGGTGAAAAGCAAACACGGATCGGCTGCATAATTGGCCCCCATCCCCCAGGAGCCTCTGACTCCGTGAAGCCCAAATCCAGTGCAGTTAAATGTGCCAAAGTCCAGCCAGAGGTCGCCACGTGCCCACGGGGAACAGACCCCCAAATGTCATTTTCCACTGGTCCCTGTGTCACTAGGTTTACCTTTGGGGGCAAATGTCCTTGCTCTTGGGAGAAGGTACCAATGACCCAAATGCCCCCAACCAACTGACCACCAATCTTTCACTGATAACTAACCCCATCCTGGCTGTTTTTCTGTGTGCAACTGGCAAATACTGAAGCAGGGATGATCACACCCTCTCCGCGATTCCACTAGATTCCTCAGATTTTAGTTCGCTATTCCTGGGAGGCTTTGGCACAGGAGCTCAAAAGCACCTTCTGTTTCCTATGGCCAACCTCCAGCCCATGTGTTCTTTATATTTACATAATTTTCTTCCCTTTTCAAACACTGTGCTATAAATACCCTCACGACCCCACCAGCCCCAAACCCCGTCCTCTTTAGGATGCAAAGAAGCATCGTGACCTTCATGTGACCTGCCACGTGGAATCCAGACCTCTAGACCACAAGCCTTCTTCCCAGGATTTGAGAGTGGCTTGCTGGGGCAGCTGCCTGTTTCCCAAACCCGTATCGGGCAGAAGGGAGGAGGATTTCTGGGTGTTTTGTGTGTTTTTTATACAATAGGTTTACAGTTACTGTTGCTTTAACCTTTTAAAGGGATTTTTAGACTTTTAAAGGGACTTGACACCTAAACACCCATCCCAGTGGCTTCCTGACAACTGAAGTGGAGAAGGGTGTGGCCAACAGAATTTCTGCCCAGGCAAGAGCCTCTCGATGGGGTCAAGGAACTCTCCAAGATCTGGGCGCATCGAGGGGCAGACCAGTGTGAAGGTTTGGAAGCCATCTGCCCAAACCCGACATCACTCAGCAGCCTGGGACGGCATGGCTTCCCTGATGCAGACCTCAAGAGCTGAAGGCCCCCTTGAAACAGAGTCCAGAGGGCCCATCCAGGCCCGTACCACCCATTCCTTTAAGGGCCTGATGCTAAATGAACTGCTTGCCATGAAAGAAAGCAAAGGATTTGGCAAAAAGTGCAATTTCTCTGTGGGAAGGAAGTTCTCCCCAAACACGACACCTTCTCCACCTCTCCTTTTAATCCTTTCAGTACCTCAAAGGGAAAAGGGGGACAAAAGACATACAAGCGCTAAACCTCGGAACTGAGCCAAGGGCGTTCAGTTGTGGTTCACCCTTCATGACCCACTAACATGTCCAGTCAGCTCTCAAAGCGCCAGCAGAGTGAGGAACACAGCAGGGGCAGGAGACGGGCTCCCCCAGGTCAACGGTGACCAGGGCACTCAGAGAAGCCCCCGCCCCTGTTTTCACTCGGACACAATTGTCCTAAGTTTACAGCAGGATTTATTACTGTGGAAAACAGCCACAGGATTCCAGGAACCTGGCAATTCCTTCATAAGACCTTATATACTTCATTGCCTATAGGAGGAGAAACCCAAAACTTCTTCCAAATATAACCTGAGCCACAATATAAAATAAAAAGAAACAAATCCTTTCATGTTAATGCCTTGAGAAGTTTACAGATTATGTACCAATAAAATAAATCCACATAAATTCTGAAATTCTTGGTGGATACAACACCTGAAGCCAAAAAAAAAAAATTAATCTACATTTTTAAAAAATCAAAGTAATTACAGCAGCAGTATAGTGAAAAGAGGTTTTAAAAATAATTACATCTTTGATACAAATTCAAACTTTGTACACCTCAATTCAAAGGAATGACTGTTTTAAGAGTTTAGTATATATATATACAGTAGATATGGATGTGTGTCACTGCAGATAGACTAAAGCCAGTGGACTTTGAGGGAGGAGGGATTAGTCAGACACTGTTTTCACACTGAAGTGTTCACAGATTGCCACGCTTTTAAACACACACACACACATATACACAGACACACAGACACACATAAAATGCCAACCTGAGTAAAACATTACTAAAAACCTAGAGCATCATGAATCACTAAATCACATATTGCACCTTTAAATAATCCTTCTTACCAAATACAGAAACAAGAAAAAGGATAAAAGAGGGACAAGAAAAGGAGACCATGTCACTGTAGGGTTCCTTTGCTTCCCTCCCCTAACCCCACCCCACAAATTCTCAAGGTGATACCTGGTTTCCCCTCTCACTCAACCAACCAATGGGCTGAAAATGTGGCCAACAGAAGTGTCTTTGGGGAAAAGTGGGAGGGAAAAGGGAAGAAAGAATAGAGCACAAAACAGGGGGGAGGTGAAGGGGAGGGGAGGCCTCCTCTAGTCAAATGAGAACAGGAATGTTACTGAGAAGGCTGAACCTCGGATACTAAACTACTGTTTAAATATTCCGTATATTCCAATTAGGAGATTCAATACAAAAATAGAGATATCTACTGAGTTTTGCCTGTGGAAGCATAATTCAGAAAAGGCACATGTTCAAATAGAAAACCCAGGCAGGAGAGGCACCACGTACCCCTCCCTACATGATAATCATCCACAATTATGTATTTTCCATCAGCTAGATTCCAAGATACAGTAGGTAAAAATAGACCTCTGATACTTAAAATATATTCAACCCAACACAATCCTGGCTTTAGCATGTGAATCATATAAAATAGTCTTTTTTAAAAAGAATCTGTTTTGAAAAAGAAAAAAAAAGTCATAGCTCACTTTTCCTGGTGTTCCATAATTCTTAAGAAAAATTTAAAAAAAAAAAACAAAAAGTGAACTCATCCCATTGGTGATCAGGAATGTAGTAGATTAGCTCACCACCCATCCACAGCCCCTGTCAGCCCCAACTTCTCATCTGTCCTGTGCAGCCTCACACCCTCAAATTAGTTCTAACGAAACAGAACAAAGAATTAAGATATTAGACATATAAAAACATGTCCACATCGGGGCATTTTCCTTTGCTGTGGGTGTGACGGTCCAGGTAACTCCAGAAAGGTCTGACTTTGGGATTAGGCAATATAACCATTTGTCTTTCCAAACGCAGTCACGGGAGCAAGGTTTTCATAGATTGTCATTGCGGTTGTGTTCTGGTAGATGAGATCTACTTTTGAGTCCTTCTGGGATCTGATAATATCCAGAACACACTGGTTGAGGAAAACATACTGGTCCTGTAGAAGAGTAAAAAGAGAAAGCCAATGAGCAGAGAGGTCCCAGAGAGTATTAGCAACCAAGGCTATTTTCAGATTACCCCACTCCCCCAAACCCACCAACCACCCCGCCACACACCCAGTGAACACTTCAAGTTCACGTTTATCAAGAAGCTGCCACATTCTGGTAAAATCTGAAACCACAGATAGCAAGATTCTCATCATCAATCATTCTTAACCAGAGGGACACACTCCCCACACCTCCCCTCCTTAAGGAGGAGTCCCAGAATCTTGGAGAAGAGCAAAAAAGGAATGTGGAAGAAATAAGGCACATATACATTCAAACAAGAAAAAGTCCAGCAAGAATTACTTGGTTAGCGAGCATGTACTGTGTAAGAAGTAAATTGTGATTCTCAACAGAGGGGATGTGTTAAAGGGGGATAAGCAGGGTAGAGTTCAGTGGGGACAACCTCAGGCAAGCTTGTCAGAATCTGTAGCCATTAAAAAGAAAGAGGAAGAAGGGGTATATGCTGACAGAAAGATCCATGATGCTATAAGAGAAAAAAATTACAGTGTAGTATTATATATAAAATAGGATTCAATTTTTTAAAAATACTCTGTGTGTTAATGTCTAAAATATGTAAAGAACCTATACAATTCAACATCAAAAAAAAAAATCTGATTAGAAATTGGGCAGAGGACCTGAATAGACATTTTTCCAAAGAAGATATACAGATGGCCAACAGACACATGAAAAGATGCTCAATATCACTCAACATCAGGGAAATGCAAATCCAAACCACAATAAGGTATCACCTCTCACCTGTCAAAATGGCAGGAAAAAAGGACAGAAAACAAAAAGGATGCCAAGAAAAGGGAACACTCTTGCACTATTGGTGGGAATGTAAATTGGCACAGTCTCTGTGAAAAAACAGTATGGAGTTTCCTCAAAAAAATTAAAAAGAGATATACCATTACAACCCAATAATTCCATGCAACCCCATGTTTATTATAATATTATTCACAGTAGCCTAGATATGGAAGCAACCTAAGCATCCACTGATAGATGAATGGATAAAGAAGATGCGGTATAGATCGACAATGAAATATTACTCAGCCATAAAAAAGAGTGAAATCTTGCCATTTGTGACAACATGGACAGATCTACAGAGTATTATGTTAAGTGAAATAAGATGGACAGAGAAAGACAAATATCATTAGATTTCACTTAAACATAGAATCTAAAAATCGAAACAAACAAATGAAAAACAGAAACCAACCCACAAATACAGAGAACTGCTGATTGCCAGAAGGGAGGGAGACAGGGGATGGGCAACATGGGGGAAGGGCAGTGGGAGGTACAGGCTTCCAGTTACGGGATGAATAAGCCAAGAGGGTAAAAGGTATAGCATAGAGAATCAAATCAGTGATATTGTAATAACGTTGTATGGTAACAGATGGTAGCTACACTTGCGGTGGGAATAACATTACATACGCGGTGGGAATAACATTACATATAGACTCCTTGAATCGCTATGTTGTACCCCTAATGTACTAAATGTACTAAATAACATTGCATGTCAACTGTACTCAGTTTATAAAAAGCAATAGCCAGAAGAAAAAAAAAGATACTGTGTATGTGTGTGTGTACATGTTTTTCTACAGATGTACATAAAGAAACCTGTAATGATATATACAAACCGTAAGCATTGGCTATCTCTAGGGAGCGGGATTGGGGAAGAAAAAGTAATAGAGAAACATAATCCTGTTCTGTCAGATGTTTTAAGATAACAAGTTTACAGGGTGCCTGGGGGCCTCAGTCTGTCAAGCATCTGACTCTTGATTTCGGCTCAGGTCATGATCTCAGCCCCATATGGGGCTCCACACTGGGGGTACAGAGCCTGGTTAAGATTCTCTACCAAGGCAGAAAAAGGGGAACCCTCCTACACTGTTGGTGAGAATGCAAGCTGGTGCAGTCACTCTGGAAAACAGCATGGAGGTTCCTCAAAAAGTTGAAAATAGAGCTACCCTGTGACCCAGCAATGCACTACTGGGTATTTACCCTAAAGATACAAATGTAGTGATCTGAAGGGGCACGTGCACCCAAATGTTTATAGCAGCAATGTCTACAATAGCCAAACTATGGAAAGAACCTAGATATCCATCAACAGATGAATGGATAAAGAAGATGTGATACACACACACACACACACACACACACACACACACACACACTGGAATATTATGCAGCCATCAAAAGAAATGAAGTCTTGCCATTTGCAACAACTAGGATGGAACTAGATGGTATTATGCTGAGCGAAATAAGCCAATCAGAGAAAGACAATTATCATATGATCTCCCTGATATGAGAAATTTGAGAAGCAGGGTGGGGGATTTGGGTGGTAGGGAAGGAAAAACTGAAACAAGATGAGATCGAGAAGGAAACAAACCATAAGAGACTCTTAATCTCACAAAACAAACTGAGGGCTGCCGAGGGGTAGGGGGGTGTGGAGAGGGTGGCTGGGTTACGGACATTGGGGAGGGTATGTTCTATGGTGAGTGCTATGAAGTGTGTAAGCCTGATGATTCACAAACTTGTACCCCTGGGGCAACTAATACATTATATGTTAACAAAAATAATTTTTAAAAAAAAGTAAAAAACAAAACAAATAAACATTCCTCACACTGCAAAAAAAAAAAAAAAAAAAACCCTCTCCCTACCCCTTCCCCCCACTCCCACCACACCTGCTCATGCAAGTGTGCTCTCTCTCAAAATTTTTTAAAAATAAAATAAAAATTTTTTTAAAATAAACACATTTACATTACTTTCAAACTATAAAAGAAAACAAGAAAAGACTTTGTAGGCAGGTGTAAGATTTCTGGGTTTCTCAAAAGGGGATAAAAGACTGAGTCCTACTCTACATAAGTATAGCAGAAAAAAGAAAATCTCTCTTCTGCACAACACAGAGGTGAATTCCACTCTTTGGACCACAACCATGCCGCTCACCCCAAAGCACACAATGTACCCAGGCCTCCAGAATATTCCCTGCTAGAATCAAAAACACAGCACATATTCATGGAGTTCTAAATTGGTACGGGGTGACAGCCTAATACAAAATTAATGTTCTGCTCTCATCCCAGTCAAGACGTGTTCCACCCCTAGAGCATCAAGGAAGGTGATTTCCCATTATGGTTGTTGAGAATGTGACTCGAAAACAATGTTTAGCAGGAACATCTCAGGGAAAGCCAAATCCAACGGTCTTACCCAACTGACATTGTAGATATTAAGCATTCATCTTCTCAACTGGCCAGCCACCCCCCTGTAGCTATGATAATCGCCGTTGTATAATATTTCCTTGGCTGGGTGAGGATACACAGTGGTATGAATGCAGCAACATCCATTTCATTCACATCGTTAACATCTGATGAGTCCATTCAGGAGCTCATTTTAAGGATGGTCAGACCTTCTTAGGAACAAAGTGTGATAATACCAGTTTTATGAGTTTACAACCCAGAAGCCAAAGTTCAGATTATGTGATGAGTCAGTAGCTGCAAGGTAGGGAATCCTGACGTTATCTTGGTTTGTACAGTTCCATTGCTGATATCAGTTACCACTATCTCACTATATCAAATCATTCAATCACACATCAGTTAAGGATCTTAAAGAATGCCTCACAGCCCAGAGCCAGAAAGATGAAGAAGGTGAAATGTCTTAACTCAAGAATGTGATATGATGCAACCTTCTAAAAACAGATTGAAAAGGCAACCTGACAAACACAGAGCTTGGCCTCACCTCTGTTTGCACCATTAAGGGCCTGTGCATTCGAAGGTCATACACAATCCCATATACATCCACCATGTTCTCATTCTCTATCTGGTAGATAAGACGATCAATGGCAATGAATGTGCCTGTCCTTCCAACGCCAGCACTGAAGAGAAAAAGAAATGAGCACATCACCATGGGTTACTTGAACATAAAACTCTCAAGTGTCCCCCTTTATACATATATCTTGCTCTCCCCCACTATCAACACCAAGGATGGTTAAACATCTGCTCTACTGAAATCCTGGCAAGTGGGACTGCGTTAGCTTGGGACTGGGACCCCAGCCGTAACGTTCAATTGGAGGCAAATGACACAAATAAAACATCTGGCTAGACCTTCTTAAATCTTAGTGTCGTTCAAGTCACCACCATAACCTAGGATGGCAAGTTTCATCAACTTATTCCCTGTAGGGCCACAAAGCCCCTCTTTTCTTCTGTTCTAAATTAATTTCTTTAGCTTAAAGGCTAGAGTCCTATTGTTCTAAAGAAGGAAGGGGGCGGGGGGTAAACTTTTTCTGTAATGGACCAGATAATAAATATCCTTGGCTTTGCAGGCAAAATGGCCTCTTTCTGCCATTTTAGCATGAAAGTAATTACAGATAATACATAAATGAGCATGGTTCTGTTCCAATAAAACTTTATTTACAAAACTACGCAGCCAAAGACATTGTGGTGATGGACCCGTATACATTAATTTACACACAGATTTTGTATGCCCAAAAGAATTCATTAATAAATCAATAAAATGAACTAGAACTATGTGCTCCAACTTTGTTAAGTAATAAACCAAAATGCTAAAAGAAGAAAGGAGGTTGCAGAGTGATGCCTGTATCATAAAATCTGGTAAAAGTAAAAAGCTATATAAAACCCACAGGAACATATCAAATAAAATACAAAAGCATGCAAAGGAATGATTCGGATCCATGTTAGGACCATGTTTAACTGTGTAGGAAGGAGACGGATAAGTAGAGACTTCATGACGTAAGATCTTACTAATTAAAAAAAGAAAATGACCTCATTTTATACTTTATTAACTGCTGGTTGAACTATTTTATAAGAAAATGTTATAAATAAGAAATAAGAGTATACTGTAGTTTAAAAAGAAAAAAATAGAGGCAATATACCAGATCTGGTCCACAGGTTATATAGTTTGCCAACCCCCATTCCAGTTCCTGGTCCTTTATACAAACCGTTCTTGAATTTGCAAACGCCTACTGCGTTCCCTCTTGGGCCTTGCTTTTCTAAAGTCTGATATGGCACTTGAAATCTGTCACACACGGAGCACGTCTGCATACCTGCAGTGGACCAGAATGGGTGACTCAGGAGGACTCTGCTTCATGTAGTCACGAACAAGGTACCGAAAGTTAATGAGCAGGTCTGTGGTGTCGGGAACGCCGTGGTCTGGCCAGGAGGTGAAATGAAACTGTCGCAGAGGGTGACTCTCACTTGTCTGGATCTAAAAGCCAAGAAAGAGATAAGCATCCGAGAAGACCTAGTGAAACGGAGCCATCTGGGGATGCCGAGCTGCACGGGATGGTTGACTAGCAGCTAGATAGGAGTGGTTACAAGTAAAAGTTGCAATTTTACATTGCTACAACAATGGATAAAGTGCTTGCCCACACTCTGATGTGCTCACCAAAGCCCACAATATGCTCCAGAAGGAGGGGTTCTCACCCTTCCGTTAAGATTCCAAAAAGTGAAGTGACTCCCCCACACTCAGCTCAGAGGCAGCCTCTTCCTAGGACCCTGAGTTCAGACCTTCCTTTCCCACAGCAGGTGCCTGCCTGTAATGCTCTCACAGTCTTAGACCTACAGCTCCTTGGAGCCTCCAGAAGCCCATCCCTGAACCCACCTGGGAATGTCATCAACCAAAACACCAAAAATGAATTATACTGATACGGCTCTGATACTTGGAACCTTTGGGGCACGTCTGCCTCACAATCTGCACGCCTTCCAGAGAGTCTCATAGCAGGTAGCTAGTGAGCACTAAGTAAATATTTAGAATTGCAGGAGTTTGAGAAAAGGAACTCCCCGCCCCCAACACACCAAAAAACACATCTATTTCAACATCAGACAGACAATAGAAAGTGGATCTTGTTGTAACAGAGTGAGTGATGACACGGGCTGGTTTCCTACCACGGACAAAGGCAGGCACCTGTTATTATCAGAATTCCACCCAGGCTGGACCACTCCTGTCCCTATTCAACTGTGCTCATTATGCCCAGCACTGGGCACTGAGCTCAGCCTCATACCTACATCTGGACTCTAGGCATTTCCATCTCCTTTATGAGAGCTACCTTTGGAAGCTTCTTCTTTTTTTTTTTTTTTTTAATGTATATACATTACAAAAGCAGTGCATTCACATTGTTCAAAATATGGGAAAAGAGTAGAGAAAAAAGGCAGAGTGGAGGAGAGGGTACTGTGAAGTCTTATACACACAAAGGGGACAGTCACAAACTGAATCACAAGTATTCATCCAAAGAAGGAAAGCAGCTGTGACAGACAAGTGGACAGGGAGGTGTAGGGGGAGGTCAGACTTTTCAGCATTTTCTCTACAGAGGGTGGCCAGGTGCTCAGCTTAGGGGTGGCAGTCCAAAGAAACTTTTAGTTCTATCTGCTGTGTTCCCACTTTTAAGAAGGAAAATATATTCATGCACTTTGTGTAATTAAAAAGGAGTCTTAGGGGGTAAAGTGGTATTTTACTAAATGCTACGTGGTCTCCTGGAATCATTCGATCCTGGAACAGGAAAGGGCTTTAGGGGAAAAATGTGAAATCCAAATGAAGACCGGAGTTTAGTTAAAAGATGATAACATCATGGTAATTTTGTTTAAATGATGTGAACAAAGCCATCCATGATTCCCCTCAGTCCCCTCCCCAAGCACGAAAGGAACCGAGGATAACCTGGTCTGGTTAAAATGGGCAAAATCTATAGAATAAGTGCATTATGAGGGTTTCTCAACCACTATGTGCTCCATCAACGTGTGAGAACAGCTTTGACAGCACCTCCAGGGGAGGAATTGAAATATTAATTGAAGCCAACTCCTTTGAGACACAGCATTCAGTGAAGAATTAATACTTAATATACTACCTTGTCTCCATGACTTTTGGAATCTTCAAGAATAATTCTTGTCAAGATGGGATTGGGAGGGAGACAAACCATAAGTGACTCTTAATCTCACAAAACAAACTGAGGGTTGCTGGGGGGAGGGGGGTTGGGAGAAGGGGGGTGGAGTTATGGACATTGGGGAGGGTATGTGCTTTGGTGAGTGCTGTGAAGTGTGTAAACCTGGCGATTCACAGACCTGTACCCCTGGGGATAAAAATATATGTTTATAAAAAATAAAAAATTTTAAAAGAAAAAGAATAATTCTAACCCACCAACCTCCCATAAAAGTTAACTCCACTGATTCTACTCCCAGGCTTTTCTTTGGTGCAATATTCACAATATGCATAGACGTTTGTCCCCCGGTGTGTTTCACTTAATTGCAATCTCGCATCTCTCCATGGTAATTACACAGTCTACGTAGCCATCATTTCTAATAGCTAAATAATGATACACTGACTAGATAACCTATAGTTTAGTTATCTATTCTCTGAAAGCTAGATATTTGAACAGGCTCCAAATCTTCCCTCCATTATAAATAATGCCGAGATTCCTCTTTGTGAATAATAAGCCTTGTCCTCTATTTCAGATTATTACTTTAAGACAGACTCTCAAACATTAAACCACCAGATCAAAGGAGAATGGTTATTTTGATGCTTTTGATATAAACCACAAAGGGCTATACCAATTTACACACTCACCAAAAGATATCAATGTGGCTTCATTGCCTCTATTTCTAGACACCCTATTAAAAAAAGGACACAGGGCGCCTGGGTGGCTCAGTCATTTAAGCGGCTGCCTTCAGCTCAGGTCATGATCCCAGGGTCCTGGGATCGAGTCCTGCATCGGGCTCCCTGCTCAGTGGAGAGCCTGCTTCTCCCTCTCCCTCTGCCTGCCAATCTGCCTATTTGTGCTCTATCTCTTGGTCAAATACATAAATAAAATCTTTTTAAGAAAAGAAAAAAGGACACATAATCTGACTTCCTGCAGTGTCTTCACCATGTAATTGGGTTTTTTTCCCTAACTTTTGGCGGGAGCTGGGTGGTAAGGACATGTCTATATGCCCAGAAATCTTATTAATGTAACCGCTCTCATAAACTACTCCCAACTGCAAAGTGCCACTCCTGAGGTCATATTTGCAACCAAATAATCCAAAAGGGCCTCAGTCTGTAACAAAAACTCTATAAACAAGTGACCTGAAAGCGGAAGGAACAGTGGCTGCTGCTGACCCTTGTTCTCAAGATTCATCTCGTTCCAGAATAACATACAGTAGCAAAAACAAACACAAAACAAAACAAAACACCAGACTGAGAAAAAAACAGAACAAGCTGGTGGCTGCCAGAGGGGAAGTGGGTCGGGGGGGGGGGGGCGAAAGGGGTAAAGGGTACTAAGACCCACAAACTCCCACTTACAAAATGCGTAAGTCACAGGGACAAAGAGGACAGCACAGGGACTAGAATCAATAATGTCGGAATAAAGTTGTGTGGTGACAGATGGGGACTACACTTACCCCAGTGGGCACCACGTAAAGTATGTAAATACTGGGTCACTAGGCAGTACACCTGAAACTAACGTAATATTCTACATCAACTACACTTCAAAAGGGAAAAATAAAAAATAACATGAACTTTCTCTTAAGAAAGTTAAAGCTAAGGGTTGCTTTAGAGTGTATGCAGATCATTTTCATTCTGTGAAAAGAGAGCAAAAGTATTTTTCTGATGCATAACAAAAAGTATATATATTGGTTAATATGAACCTAAAACTATCACCCCAAACTACTATAGGGTCTTCTTTTCTGAGGCCTATCCATCTTGGCCTCTTACTTACGTTTTTCACCGTGAAGTCTCTGATGGTCCATTCTGGAAGAACAACTTCTGATGTCATTGCCACCGTTATGTCCCCATAATCCTGAACCTGCTTGGAGGGCCAGTACTCCTCACATTTGGTCTAGAGTAAAATTGCATTTTTATTCAAAAAAGTCAGGTCGCACCGTCCGCCATCACTACAGCTTCATAAGGAAGACTGGCTCTTGGAAACTTGCATCAGAGACTGCGTCGGCCCTTTAGCTGGGTTCTGTCAGACTCCCAAAATTGTTTTTTTAATTTACAATTATGGCCAACTCTTTTACAATTGGGACGTTCCTCATAAAATTCCAGATTCCCGGCTTCTCCTGAGAACTCAGAAGATCTGGCCCACCCTGAGCCCCCATTTCTGCATGAAAATGGATTTAGAGCAGAACAGTCATTGTCCCTTCTCTGAGGACACAGTCCCAGCCGGCTTCCTTCGGCTCCGACGGCCACCAGCCCACGACTGTCCTCCGAACTAAACTCAGACTGACCCATAACCCCGTGCAGCTAAAAGAAATGAGAACCGTCCCCAGTATTTTCAGACCCACACTAATTAGAATAAAAATACAGACACGAATAAAAAGAATCAAATTAAATCACTCCGGGTCTTCGATTTAAATAAATCGGTGGGCAGATGTAAATAGAATAAAAATCAGGAAACATCTGCTCTGCAAGAATATCTAAATCTCTAATTTGACAAATGACTTAATACACCCACACGAACACACACTCTTTCTCCCTCCTCCCTTCCCGCCTTTCCGAGGTGTGTTCTACTGCAGGTGCCGTCCAAACCGATTATCTGACTCTTATCTGACTCGCCCCAGGGAGGTCTATTTTGCTCTAAAAAAACAGATGCCCGGACTCCACCTCCAGGCTTCTGACTCTGGCTGCGGACCTGTATTTTTTAAAAAGATCCCAGTTTCCAGACCACTGCTCCCACAAAGAACACAGGACTCAGACACACAATGAGATGGAGCGGATGCTCTCAGCTCAGCCTCTTCCCAGCTGGGTGTCGGCTGCTACCGTGTGGGCAATTCTTAAGATCTCTGAGCCTCAGTTTCCCCATCTACACAATAATTATAAAGGAGCGCTGTTAGAAGAAAAAAATAACATACGTGGAGTAAACTGACTGGCTCCCTTTCTTTTTCACCCAGAGCCAGTAAATCCACTTCTCCCCTGACTTGAGATAAACAACAAATGTGTTCTCCATTCATTCAACTACATCATTTTCATTTGCCTAACACTGATTTATGAAACTGTTCCACAGGGCAGGCCTTGAGCTCCACCACACCATAAAGTTTATTTGCATTCATAAGCAAAGTTCTTTTGTTTGCGTGAAAGTCTGTTCTCTGGATGCAAGGAAGTGAGGCAGAACACGGGCTTCTATACCCAGAGCCGTGTGAAATGGGAACCACCTCTTAGGGCTCACTGTTATCTCTCCCTCCCCCATCCCCAGCCCGTAGCACAGCACCCTACACATATTTGGGGCAGGGTAAACATCTGCTAAATTAAAGTGAAATGAAGAATATTAAAGGGGGAGAGGGGAGAGCTGAGATTTATCTGGGGAGGAGTCTGAGATCTGGGGTAGAGGAGGGGTTCCAGTGTTAAAAGCTATGTTTGATCACCAAGTTGGTCAAATCCCTCATCTCACAGATGAGATGCTGGCTGCTTAGAGACACAAAGGGCTGGCGCCCACTCCCAACAGGGAGATGACCCTGTGCTCCAGTCCCACGAGCTCTGTGTGGAGCTGACTGCACCCCCACTACTTATAACTCCAGGAGCGACCTTGTGAATAGAGAATATTGCTATTCATCCACAAAAGAAGGTAACAATAAAATGCTTTTTTTTAAAAAAAAAAAAAAAAAAAGATATTTTTAAACTTTTCTCTTAGAGGAGAAAAAGGCAGAAAATGAGTTTCTAAGAAGAGAGGTGCTGATGGTTGAGGGAGTGTTTTCTTTAGAAAGACAAATGCTTCTTAAGATATGCCTTCACCGCAGTCAAAATGAATGCATTAATTTAATTCAATAATTTAAATTAAAATAATTAAACAAAATAAATTTTAAAATAACTTAAGTAAAAAATAAAACACTTACCCTTCCCTGTTCGACACATTTGGTCAACATAACAATGGCATATACATTTTTCTCCCAAACCATACGCCAGAAATCTTTCAAAGTGTTGGGCAAAGGCCCTTGTGTGGCAATGAAATCTTTCTTGGAATGGTAGCCCTAGAAAATGGGAAGCAACCCAAATTCAGTGTCAAAGACACAAGGAGGAGCCCTGAAGATTTCCCCCGAACAAGCCATGCTCTGGGCTCGTCTCTCCACTTACGGGCATGTAGTTGGCATTGATGTAGTCATCAGCTGAGTGTGTCTGGATAGAAAGCTTGACACGGGAAATATCATCTGTGGCATTGAGAGAAAAAAGGTGCTCATTAGAAATATTTGAGGAGAGTTACACACAAGAGAGAAAAGTACAAAATGGCAACACAGGGGCTCCTCTCACATCCTGAAGGTGTGACACATGGCATTTTATGGGTGACCTACTGGATCCTTACAGTCAGCCCAAGTGACTGGCACAGAGGAATCAGGCAATTGCCTGCAGAAGCCCAGCAGAGCTACGCACTGGCAGAGCCAGGATTCGACCCCCAGGCAGCCTGCAGCGAGGGTCCGAGCTCTTCATTGCACCAGACCTCCTTCTCAGACAACACCAACCTACTGCTATTAGCATCCTTGGTGTGCATGCCACAAGCCAAGAGATTCACTGAGCAATTGTATTTATTCCTCAAAACTGCCCTTCTGGCTTTTGTGCCCATTTTACAAATGAGGAAACTGAGGGTCTATGAGATTAAGTACTAATGTCTGGTCAAAGACACTCAGAATTCAAATCTAGTGCTCCTCCCACGAAGGAAAGGTCTCCATACTTTCTCTATTCTCCTAAAAATGTCATTACAAAAAGTACCAAACTCAGGCATACGCTGAATGTGGAAGACTACTATGGGTGGGAAGATCTAAAACACAAAATCCTTGTGTTTTCATCTTAAAAATACACACACCATTTATCAGTTGCGTCTAAACACTACAAAAATAAATGCACACACAAGCTTGCCCAACTCAAGAAATGAAGTAATGTTAGAATTTCAAATGTAATCAGTAGCATCACCCTGCATCTGACCACATATTATCTCACCCTCCCCTGGACAAAATAACACGACAATTCCAAATTCAGTGACCTACACGAGTTTCAGCCCAAAACTCTCCCAAACTCTGGGTCTGAAAATCCCTGCAACACTCACAGGAACAGGCCAACGATCCTGAGTTAACCGTGCATGGGCTGTTCTGAGGCACATCCCACCAGCCTGATTTTGAAAGCATTTTTCTTGGCACAAGGGCCAGTACCTGCTGTCAATACAAGGACAGACGGCAGGAGGCACAAAGAGAAAGAATGCAGAAGCTAAAAAATCCTGAATCTAAGCAGAAGTTAATGTTTTAGACCGGAAAAGAAAAACACGGCTTCGAAGAAAAGAGACAATGTCTCTAAATGTCCTTGTGGAAAAATCATCTGCAGAGTCTATAAATGACAGCGAAATCAGAACACAGCTGCAATCTATTGATAAGTTCTTCGTGCCCTAATTCCCACCCGAGAGAGAGACCACAAAGAACTTTCCGTGGAGGAGGGCTTACAGTTCATCTCCACGGATGATGTGATAAATCACTCTCATTTTAAACCCCATTTGGTTTGTTGGATGTTATCCCCATCCATTAGGCAGACATTGTTACTTTTCCAATATGTGAATTCAAATACAAGTCATATTTAGCTGTGGCATGCGCTCATCAGCCCACCAGAGATGTATCTGGATAAGCAGAAAGCATTCCTCCCGTCCTCCTCCTGCTCCCTTCCTTTCCAGAGCAACAGTGGCTGAAATGAAGGGCTTTAAGAGAGAGGGGATAAGAGCAGGGACTCTGGCCCTTTTCCGGAAAGAAACGATAGCCCTGGCCCGCCAAGACCCTCTGTGCGACTCTGAGCAAACCCCCTAGCTATGCTGTGCCTCAATTTTCTCATCTACAAACCAAATATTCTACTACCTCCTTCATAAGGTTCCCCTGAGGGCTGGATTCAGTGGAATATGCCTAAATAAAGGGCTTAGCATCCCACAGAGGACTCATGAATGAACGTGGGCGTGGCGAGCCAGCACCCTGATCCCATTCCCCTCCACCGTTAGAGGCCTGACAGCCAGAGACCAAGAACAGGGAAGAGCCTATGGGGGGGCAAAACAACAACAACAACTTACAGGGCAGAACGTTATTATAGCGATTTTTTCCTCTATTCTCAGCCAGCTCCGCCGCATATTTAGGTAGACTGATTCCAACAAGCTTCAGATCCTGAAAACAAATGAGTTGTCCGTTGGTTTAGTGCCCAGATGTTAGTTACAAAGAGCACAGAGCACGACAGAACAAGGTGGAAGTGCAGAGGTGTTTGGGATTAAACTGTGTCCACCAAAAAGACAGGCTGAAGTTCTGATCCCGGGGACCTGGGAATGATGCAGCCTTATTTGGAACTTCGGTCTTTGCCACGGTCATCAAAAGAAGATGAGGTCATGGGGGCGCCTGGGTGGCTCAGTGGGTTAAGCTTCTGCCTTTGGCTCAGGTCACGATCTCAGGGTCCTGCGATCAAGCCCTGCATCGGGCTCTCTGCTCCGCAGGGAGCCTGCTTCCCCCTCTCTCTCTGCCTATTTGTGATCTATGTCTGTCAAATAAATAAATAAAATCTTTAAAAAAAAAAAAGAAGAAGAAGAAGAAGAAGAAGACGAGGTCATACTGGAGTAGGGTGGGCCCTTCATCCAACAGGACTGATGTCCTTCTAAGAAAAGAGACACCAAGATACAGACATATGAGGGGAGCCAGGTGTGCTGAGATGAAGGCAGGCAGAGGAGTTAGACTCCCACACCCCAAGAATGCCTGGGACTTCCAGAAGGTGACTGAAGCTTCTGGCAGGAGCCTTCCCTAGAGGCTTCCAATGAAGCAAGGCATTGCCAACACTTTGATTTTGGACCCCTGATTTCCAGAACCATGAGAGAATAATTGTTGTCAGAAGCCATCCAGTCTGTGGTGTTTTGTTACGGCAGCCCGTGGAAACTAATGCAGAGGTCCCACTCAAAGAAAAAGCATAATCCTTGCCTTCAAGGAGCTTACAACCTGGGAGCGGGGTGTAGGCAGAAATCACTAACTTTACAACGAGGCAGAATTAGATAAAGGCTGGACGTCGCTGACAGGCAACACCCCACAGGAGAAAGGGACCCAAAGACAGAATTTACGTCCTGAGCTGTGCTTTGAGTCGTGCAGTCGGTTGAACAGCAGCGCCCAAAAAAAGGCAGGCCCACATCCTAATCCCCGCAACCTGTGGATGTGAGCTGCTTTTGGTAAAGAGTCTTGCAGAATGGATTTAAGTTGAGAATCTTGAGGTGAGATCATCCCGGAATCTGCAGGGGGGCCCCAAATCTAGTAAGAGGTGTGTTCACCCAAGACACCCCGAGGGGAGCCACAGGGACGGGGGAGGGGGGGGAGCCACAGAGCAGAGACACAGCCCCAAGCCACAGAACACCTGGAGCCACTCACTTGGGAAGAAGCAAGGAAGGGGATCCCCACCCAGAGAGATGGAGGGAGGACCGGTCTGCTGACACCTGACTCTGGACTTAGTAGAGCCTCCAGAACCACAAGAGAATATAAATTTGATGTTTTAAGCCACGAGTTTGTGGTGATTTGTTATGGTAGCCACAGGAAGCCGATGCAAATGGGCAGGCAGAGACAGCAGCAGGGCGCAGGCCAGCACAGGGCAGGGTGGGGAGGGTGGCAGGGAAGGGCAGGGAGAGAGGGAGTGTGTGAGTGTGTGTGACCATTCTGAGGGAGTGGCTCTGGGCTGGTGGGGCTGGTCAGAGCACGCTGGACAGGACGGAACAGGATGGAAGCACGGGAACTCTTTACGCAGCTCTTCATGATGCTCAGGAATCAAACCTGGGCCGCACGGTGCCCCACGCCAGCCCCCACAGCTTCCCAACTACTCCAGTGAACAGCCCCCGGACAGAAATGCCCAGTTTCTCTCCCTCTCTCTGCATACTCTTCATTTCTCAACAAAGTTAAACACAAAAATCACTAGCAGTGAGGGTACATCTAAGGGCTCGCAGCCCACGCAGCCACAGTGGGACCCCCGAGGGGGACATGGAAGAGCTCCTCCCCCCTCCAAGAGGGCCGCCTCTCACCCAGCGCTTCTCCTTGCAACAAAAATGGGCGGGTCCCCAACTTTTGGAAGAAACATAAAGCAGTTAAAAAACACATTATTTACAACCACGTACTTCATATTCTTCTGCAAACCCACAGTTGGAGTCCGCTTGTTGTTTCTTAAAGTAGGCCTCGAAATTCTCCACTTTGATTAACTTGGATCTAAGAAAATAGAACAACTCCTTAGGACTCTTGTACATGCAATAAAGTTCATGCTCAAAACAGAAAAATACAAGTTATTAGAAAAAATTAAAGCAGCTACTCACTTTTTAGGTCTTCATCATAGAAAGGGAAAGAAAAAAATAATCCATTAGAAACACCGACTCAGTCATGACTCGAGAGATAATAGTAAACATCTTCCCAAAAGAACAAAAACCATAGTAATAAATGGGGGAGGGAGGGCTCACTATAATGTTATTTACAAACCACTGAAATGTAAATCAGGAAATCTCACTTCTAGACCCTCTCATATAACTGATTGGCTTTGTGACTTCCAACAAGGTCCTCTCCTAGATATTGATAACCCATTTATTTTTCCTTAACAATCACAAAATACAAATTTATTGGTAGAATATGGAAGTGAGGTTTTACTCGCCTTAGGAGAACATGGCAAGGAAGCTACTAGCTTCCGGAGACAAATAAACACGTTCCTTGCAGAAAAACAAAGCTAGCAAGAACTTCAGGATGATCATGGCCAAATGTGTTAGAAAAAAGGACAGCAAGTTCCACCAAAAATTCTCTGGATAGTTACTGAACAGATTGGGGGATCAAATGTCTTCAAATAAAGCTCATAACTCCAGAGACTTACTTAATTTGAGAAAAGGATACCTCATTATTCTTCGCATCTTTCCTGTTTTAAAAGAAACAAAGACCCATTAAGACCAACAAAAGGGTAATTCTGGGCTTTTCCACTTTCATGTATCTACAAAATGCCTTTTATATATATATGACACTAAATCTTGTTTCCTAACACTAAGCTTAGAGGTCTAGGCAGCAAACCCTGGTTACAAATCTGCAAAGTAACTCTCTTTCATACCATCCAAAAGTATGGAAGAACCTTGCCCAGGCCACCGTTAGATATACCTCTGGGTAAACGTGAATCCGCAGCATGACTCCTTTTTAAAGCCAGAGTCATTTCTTCATACTCTTCGAGAAGGGCTTCCCGATAAGTTAATGGAATAAACCAGAAAATATCTCCACTATAGGTATGTGGTGGGATCCTGGCAATCTCCTGCATTGTTGGCTAAACCCCATATTGGTGTTTAAAACATACACACACACATACAAACACACACACATACACACACCAATTCTGGAAGGTGATTTGTCAGTATGTATCAAAATTGAGGGGCTCCAGAAATAGACCCTCAACTCTATGGTCAACTAATCTTCGACAAAGCAGGAAAGAATGTCCAATGGAAAAAAGACAGCCTCTTCAATAAATGGTGCTGGGAAAATTGGACAGCCACATGCAGAAAAATGAAATTGGACCATTTCCTTACACCACACACAAAAATAGACTCAAAATGGATGAAGGACCTCAATGTGAGAAAGGACTCCATCAAAATCCTTGAGGAGAACACAGGCAGCAACCTCTTCGACCTCAACCGCAGCAACATCTTCCTAGGAACAACACCAAAGGCAAGGGAAGCAAGGGCAAAAATGAACTATTGGGATTTTATCAAGATAAAAAGCTTTTGCACAACAAAGGAAACAGTTAACAAAACCAAAAGACAACTGACAGAATGGGAGAAGATATTTGCAAACGACATATCAGATAAAGGGCTATTGTCCAAAATCTATAAAGAACTTAGCAAACTCAACACCCAAAAAACAAATAATCCAATCAAGAAATGGGCAGAGGACATGAACAGACATTTCTGCAAAGAAGACATCCAGATGGCCAACAGACACATGAAAAAGTGCTCCATATCACTGGGCATCAGGGAAATACAAATCAAAACCACGATGAGATATCACCTCACACCAGTCAGAATGGCTAAAATTAACAAGTCAGGAAATGACAGATGCTGGCGAGGATGCGGAGAAAGGGGAACCCTCCTACACTGTTGGTGAGAATGCAAGCTGGTGCAACCTCTCTGGAAAACAACATGGAGGTTCCTCAAAATGTTGAAAATAAAACTACCCTATGACCCAGCAATAGCACTACTGGGTATTTACCCTAAAGATACAAACGTAGTGATCCGAAGGGGCACGTGCACCTGAATGTTTATAGCAGCAATGTCCACAATAGCCAAACTATGGAAAGAACCTAGATGTCCATCAACAGATGAATGGATAAAGAAGATGTGGTGTATATACACAATGGAATACTATGCAGCCATCAAAAGAAATGAAATCTTGCCATTTGCGACAACATGGATGGAACTAGAGCGTATCATGCTTAGCGAAATAAGTCAAGCAGAGAAAGAAAACTATGATATGATCTCCCTGATATGAGGAAGTGGTGATGCAACATGTGGGCTTAAGGGGGTAGGAGAAGAATAAATGAAACAAGATGGGATTGGGAGGGAGACAAACCATAAGTGACTCTTAATCTCGCAAAACAAACTGAGAGTTGCTGGGGGGAGGGGGATTGGGAGAAGGGGATGGGATTATGGACATTGGGGAGGGTATGTGCTTTGGTGAGTGCTGTGAAGTGTGTAAACCGGGCGATTCACAGACCTGTACCCCTGGGGATAAAAATATATTATATGTTTATAAAAAAATTAAAAATTAAAAAAAAAATTGAGGGGCTCAGTGGGGTAAGCATCTGCCTTCAGCTCAGGCTGTCATTTCAGAGTCCTGGGATCACTGAGCTCCCTGCTCAGTGGGGAGCCTGCTTCTCCCTCTCCCTGTCCCCCTCCCGCCTGCTTATGCTCTCTCTTTCTCTCACTTACTCAAACAAATAAAATCTTTAAAAAAAAAAAATTGGAAACAGGAACCATACCCAAAGAGTCAGCAAACTGCCCACTTTGGGATTTAGCCTAAGGGAATAATCATGAATGTGCCCAAAGATTTAGAGACAAGTTAACTAACTGTACCAAAAAAAATAAAATATAATAAAATAAACTGAAGACATCAGGAAAATTGAATAATTTCCATACAGTTGAAACTCTGTATCTGCTTAAAATGAAGAAGACTTGAAGCTGTCCAGACTAGAAAATGATGTCCATAATATGATTCCATGTGTGTGTGTGTGTGTGTGCGCGCGTATCTGTGAGTTTCACAACCATATCAATGTGAAATGTAGTTTTGTGCAGAAGCTGTGATTATGAATTATCTAGTTCCTTTGCTCTTCTTTTTCATTTCTGCTTTGTTTTTTGATTTGCTACCACAAGCATGTATAACTCTTATTTCAACAAGAAACAATAAAGCTGTTTTGACCCCCTCCACACACACACACACACACACACATTTAAAATCTGCCTGTCAACCCAACAGGGCAAGATGGTGGCAGAAGAACCTGGCATGGCTGCTTTCAGGGACTCTGAGCCAGAAGGAAACTCCCTGGCTGGCCGCACCTGAGGATGAATGAATGCCAGCAGATACACAGGCTTCACTTGCCCCACACATGGTCAGACAAGAGAGCTAGCAATAAAGTGCAAACACTGGGTTCAAGTTCGCTTCTACACTTCCTACACTCAGCTTGTGTGTCCTTGCAATGGGGCTTTCAAGACCCGCCTCCTAGAGCCCCATGAATATGAGAATTGATGGAAAACACAAATCCAGTCACACAGGAAGCACTCAAAACAGAGATGCTATTTTTACTCCTCACACGCTGTATCTATTTAACACTCAGTGTCACATCACAGAGTCTCCTAGACATCCCGGCAAAGCTCCCTACTGCTAGTCAGACCACACATGTGTTCATACTTAGCTAACTCGAGAGTGAAATCTCTTAACACCACACCACTGATTCCGGAACCAGAAGGCACAGTTCTGAGGAAGCACCTTACACGGCAGTGTTCACCAGGACCTGATGCCGGGGCGGCTAAGGGGAAGCAGGACTGGCCAGCAGTGGACAGTGTGAATCACGGGGATTGGGGGGGGGGAGGGGTTGCGGGCCATGACACTGGTCCTTCCAATCGTGTGACTCTCTGAAATTTTCCATAGTAAAAAGCTCCCTTAGGGCACCTGGGTGGCTCAGTCATTAAGCATCTGCCTTCAGCTCAGGTCATGATGCCAGGGTCCTGGGATCAAGCCCCATATCAGGCTCCCTGCTCAGCAGGGAGTCTGCTGCTCTGTCTCCCACTCCCTCTGCTTGTGCTCCCTCTCTTGCTGTGTCTCTATCAAAGAAATAAGTAAAATCTTAAAAAAAAAAAAAGTCAACATAAACAATCACCTTTTCTTTCTCCAGAAGATGAAGCCGCCCACAGCCACAATTACCAAGGCACCAAAGATGCACCCAAAAACTGCTCCACAGATGACACCTGGGAAAAGTCCAAACAGGAGGCACTTCAGAAGATGCTCACGAGTTGATAATATACTATATGTTAATTGAATTTAAATAAAATTTTTTATATTTTTAATTTTATTTTATTTTTTCAGTGTTCCAAGATTCATTGTTTATGCACCACACCCAGTGCTCCATGAAATACGTGCCCCCCTTAGAGACAAACCATAAGAGACTCTTAATCTCACAAAACAAACTGAGGGTTGCCGGGGTTATGGACATTGAGAGGGTATGTGCTATGGTGAGTGTGTGAAATGTGCAAGCCTGATGCTTCACAGACCTCTACCCCTGGGGCTAATAATACATCATATGTTAACAAAAATTTAAAAAATAAAATAAAATACTTGCCCTCCTTAATACCCACCACCAGGCTCACCCAACCCCCCACTTCCTCCCCTCCAGAACCCTCAGTTTGTTTCTCAGAGTCCACAGTCTCTCATGCTTCGTCTCCCCTTCCAATGTCCCCCAATTCACTTTTCCTTTCCTTCTCCTAATGTCCTCCATATCGCTCCTTATGTTCCACAAGTGAGTGAAACCGTATGATAATTGACTTTCTCTGCTTGACTTCTTTCACTCAGCATAATCTCCTCCAGTCCCGTCCATGTTGATACAAAAGTTGGGTATTCATCCTTTCTGATGGAGGCCTAATAGTCCATTGTATATATGGACCACATCTTTTTTATCCATTCGTCCGTTGAAGGGCATCTTGACTCTTTCCACAGTTTGGCGACTGTGGCCATTGCTGCTATGAACACTGGGGTGCAGATGGCCCTTCTTTTCAGAACATCTGTATGTTTGGGGTAAATACCCAGTAGTGCAATTGCAGGGTCAGAGGGAAGCTCTATTTTTAATTTCTTGTGGCATCTCCACAGTGTTCTCCAAGGTGGCTGCACCAGCTTGCATTCCCACCAACAGTGTAGGAGAGTTCCCCTTTCTCCACATCCTCTCCAACACCTGTTGTTTCCCGTTCTGTTGATTTTGGCCATTCTAACTGGTGTAAGGTGGTATCTCAATGTGGTTTGGGGGCAGAAGACATATAAATGGCTAACAGACATATGAAAAAATTGTTCAGCAAAATTAAGCTTTAAAAAAAAAAAAAGATGTTCACAATTGGCCCAGAGTCTTCAAACCAGAGAGTGTGTGTGTGTGTGTGTGTGCGCGCGCGCACGTTAAATATCTTTGGACATAAAATTAGTCCAGGCATTTGGGATCCAGGTTCCTCCGCCCCAGCCCACCACCAATGGGCTGGTCTTGAGAAAGTCACGGCTCCCCTCCCCAGGGTTCCTCCACTGCAAACATAGGGAACTGGGCTGTCTATGATTTTCAAGTTGTTCTTACTGCTGATGTCTTTCTTCAGATGAAATTGCATGCAGCAGCCCAATATATAAAGTAGAAAACCAGGCAGAAATGCTCTTTTGGAGGCAGGGTGGGGGCAGGGAGGGTCTCAGATCTGGGTCCTATTTGGTAGAATGACCGCTGTTTAAAAACCACTAGGAAAAATGTTCCCTGTGGTTCCTCCACCCCTAACTCTGTGAGACTAATACCCACCAACGAGCGGAAGTACCAACAGCACTGTGCTTAAGTGACAGAAAACCCATCTGATTACTGGGGGAGAGGGTGGGGGCTCCCTGAACTTGGCTCCTGGGGCTTCTTTCCTGAAGCCAACAACTATCAAGTGTAAAAACCGGACACACTAACAAACAGCGGATCACTTTGCTGCTGGCCTGAAGGTAAGGTATATATTCCCTTGGGTCCCTGAAGCTCCAGAATCACTTTGTTCTGTGTGACAAAGGAGTTTGAGGAGAGAGTGTCAGGCCTGCCTCTACACAAGTCACTGCCCCTCTCTGGGCCTTCACAGCCTCGTGCCTCAGAGAGGAGCTGGACAAGACAATTTATGCGGCTCGTTTGGCCCTAACATTTGAAGGTGCCATGCACTAAAGTCAAATGGAGCCTGGCACGTGGGCACACGAACGACCACTCTGAAAAAAAGGACTAAATGTGTTTGCAGAGTGGAAGGGCAATGGGCCGAGGAGAGAGAGAGTGGGGGCGGGCAGGGCGGGGGGTCTCCTTCCAGGAAGCAGATGTGGCCCTTGGTGGCCACGAGACCTCTCAGCTTCTGAGAGGAGAGACCAGCCCTCCCAGGGATGGAGGGAGGCGTGCAAACTCGCGGCCTTCTGTCCACACCAGAAGCAAAACCCCACTGAGATGTTAAGAGCACTGTTGTTCTTGTCTACCTGGATCCTGGGGCAAGAACACTGCATCTGAATAAGGACTGAAGGACACGTAGCTCTCGGGCCCATCTATGAGTCCATTATTGCGAGGGTTAAAGGTGATGTTGGTGAAGCCGGCCACACAAGCCCTATGGGATGACAAGAAGAAAAGAGAGAGCTGAGACGGGGCCACCTCCATGGTGTGCAAACTTCGCACTCACAAGGATGGGCCCCAGAGGGCAAGAACCACTAGGGCATTACCGATAGGAGCCCAGGGGTTCCAGCTTCCCGTTGTAATAACCGTGTGTGGTTGACTCGTTCCCAACCTCGACTTCGTATTTCAAGACCTCAGCCAAGCCCTGAGAACGTCTCTTCTCTTCTGTGGTGATGAGGTACGTCACGTAAGTGTCTGAGGCCCCGTTTTTGAAATCCTCATACGTGTATCTCAAAACATCTGCAGATGGCTGAACAGCTAAGAAAGGCACACAGAAAGAAAGTCATAAGATAAGTGACTGCAGAGAGAGATTTCCATTCCCCACGTATCTAAATAGTGACATTGATGCTGGGCGGTAATGGCGATAGCTCCCATCTCTCACGTGTTCTCCGTCAGGCTTCACTTAAACTAAGTTGTACCTGCTTTACTTAATCTCTGTGCACTAAACGACAGACACTGGCAACAGTCTCATCACACTAGTTTACTGTACCCATCTTACAGGTGGGAAAATGAAGGCATGGAAAGCTAAAAGAACCTGGGCCCAAGACCACACTGCATTTACAATGGGGTTGATTTTCAAGCCAGACCATCAACTTAGTGCCTGTGGTCTCCTTACCACAGGGTGACGTTGGTCACTGTGGTCACTATGAAATATTTCCTCCTTCATTCAGCAACGTCTAAGTTTGGATTTTGCTGGAAACCTTCACCACAAAATGACTTGAAACAGACCCAAAACAAAAAGACAGAGAGACTGAGAGATCTCAGCATCAGCTGTGGAAACCCTGCCATGGGTTTATGACACCAGCAAAGTCCTTGTCTTCCAGGATTTCACACGCCTCACAAGGGGCTCCACCTCTGGGTCCTCGAGGAGGTGAGGACAGTACCCTGGGCAGGGCTGAGAGAATGGGCAGAGGCAGTACTGCATTGTTCCCATTTAAAGAATCAACAACAGAACGTGGCCTTGAAAATGCAGCCTTGTGCATTGCACAAGGACAGCTAACACTAACAAGAACAACCCCAAATCACACCCTTCTTCCCACCAAAGAATGTAATGGAGCCCCACTGGGGAAAAGGAGCATGTGAGCCCCCTCCTCTCTCAGCTGTGAGGACGCTTTCTGCAAGTGTTTAACCACAAATGCAGAAGTCACTTTCTGTTTTCCTTCAAGAGAAAGTCACCCTCTAGTATGACATGTGTGTGTGTGTGTGTGCGCACATATGCACGCACGTGTGTGTGTGAGTGAGAGAGAGAGAAAGAGAGAGAGAGAAAAAGAGAGTTGGTTAACAGACTAACATTCTGTCACCTGAAAGATCCTGTGTTGTAAAAGAGAACAAAAACCTAGGTCAGAGGTCAGAGCCAAGTACAACCCACAGGCCAGATCCAGCCGGCCACCCATTCTGACAAATAATATTTTAATGGAACAGCCACACTCATTCTTCACGCCCCTTCTGCGGCCGCTCTCACCCCACAGTGCCAGAGTCGGGCAGCTGTGAGAGGGACTGCACGGCCTGCAAAGCTGAAACTATTTGCCATCCAGCCCTTCACAGAAAGTCTGTCAACCCTAACCTAGATCATTGGACAAAGAGCTCACCCACCGCCTTCTGAGAGCCAAAGCATGGGTGACAGTGTAAAAACAGACATGTGCTTGTATCTCCAGAGTGCCTCAGTGGGCACAGGAATGGGCCCCTGTCACGGCATGGCTCCTGGGCTACTGGAGCCATAACCGACCCCTCCTTACCATTCCCAGTGGTGAGAATAAGCGCATAGGCTTTGATGGGTCCGTGGCTGGCTTCAAAGCCACTGAACTCAACCTTTACGGAATTGTGACTGATGGACGTAATATTCGGGGATGCATCTGGAGAAGGGGGGTCTGAAACAGAACAAAACAAAACATGATCACCCACCATTTAAAACCAAAGAGGGAACAAAATTATTAAGGAGAAGTTTGCTGTAGTGCCTTCAAGCTCTGCCCTTGCTCTGGGAGCGGGGAGGGGGCTTCGGGGAAAGCACATCCAGAGCCAGGGACAGGAAAGGGAAGTAGGGGGCAGAGATGGCAGATCCCCAGCTCCCAACGGCACCTTCAGCATACCCAGCCACACGCCTGGGCAGGCTCCCAGCAGCCTTGTTTGTTGAAAACAACCTGCCTTTGTTATCGTCTTATCATCCTGACCCAGAGAGCCAGGGGGGATGGAGAGCGAGAGAGAGCCTGCGTGGCTGGGACTCTGAGGTGGGAGCTGTCCGCAGTCACCTGCCCACCGCGTGGCCACGGCACCGGACAGTTTGCTTGGCTGAGGACCATGATGGAACAGAGAGACCTGGATGAAAGCAAAGCTGAGGGATGCCTCTGGGTGGCTCAGTCGGTTAAGCCGCTGCCTTCGGCTCGGGTCATGATTCCAGGGTCCTGGGATCGAGTCCCACATCCGTCTCCTTGCTTGGCAGGGAGCCTACTTCTCTCTCCACCTCTACCTGCTTGTGCGCGCGCGCTCTCTCTCTCTCTCTCTGATAAATAAATAAAATCTTTTAAAAAAGAAAAGAAAGAAAGCAAAGCTGACATGGAGAGGATGCGCTTTCTCCTGAGACCTGGCTGTGTTCCTGGTCCATATTCTTCAAACTAAAGTCGTCATTTTTTTTGCTGGAGTTGGTTTAAAATGCCACCTAGAGAAACCCGACTGATCCCCCTCCCAGAAAAGCCCATGCAGGAACATTCCATGCACAACCTTCACGAGGATGTGCCTCCCCTTTTCTGAACTGAGCTTCTGAAGTCAGCCTCCGAGTTAACGCAAGAGGAAGAAAACGCTGAATTAAAGATGATCTTTCTACACACACACACACACACACGTACTCTCTCTTTACCTAAATCTGTCTCCCACGTACAGTTCGAATGTTTTCATCATTATAGTCAAGATTCAGGGAGACTGAGAAAACTGAACAAAAACACCGCAGCGGGGCTCCCACACTTGGTGCTGCCCAGGGCGGCAACACCAGCCACGCAGAGCTGCTCAGCTGCTAAAACATGACCAGACCCAGTTCGGGCGTGCTAGGTGTGTAATCACAGACTGGATGCTGAAGACTGAGCATGAGAAAAGAATGTAAAATAATTCATCAATAATTGACTTTGTGTAGATTATGTGTTGGAATGATGTTTTTAATATATAATATATAATGATGTTTTTTTTTTTTTAAGATTTTGTTTATTTGACACAGAGAAAGAGAAATCACAAGTAGGCAGAGAGGCAGGCAGAGAGAGAGAGGGGGAAGCAGGCTCCCCGCTGAGCAGAGAGCCCGATGCAGGGCTCGATCCCAGGACCCTGAGATCATGACTTGGGCTGAAGGCAGAGGCTTAACCCACTGAGCCACCCAGGTGCCCCTATAATGATGTTTTTAATATTAAATGTGATTTAAATCAATGTCAGCTCTTCCTTTTTACTTTATTTTTTCAATTTTCATATAAATATTTTATTTATTTATTTGAGAAAGAGAGAGAGAGTGAGCAAGCACGAGTGGGTGGGGGAGAGGCGGAGGGAGAGAGAGAAGCAGACTCCTAGCTGAGCAGGGGAGCTGGACGCCAGGCTCCATCCCAGGACCCTGGGATCATGACCTGAGCCGAAGGCAGACGCTTAACCCAGTGAGCCACCCAGTGCCCCTTTTTACTTTTTTTTTTTTTTTTTAATGCAGCCCCTCGGAAATGTTAAATGCTGCAAGAGACTCCTATTATTTTCTATAGGATAGCACAGCTTTGAACCAGGCTTCCGCAACTTCACAAGTAACTGAGAGCAGTGACCACTTGGGGGCGCTATCCCCATGTCTAATTCTCAACCACCTAGCCAGGCTTCCCAACACAGACTCCGAGGATTCCCCTCAGCTCTTTGCCTGTAAGCTGCCCAGAGGGGACTAGATCGTCAGCGGCATGCTAGCTCAACTACCTGCAGGGCTGGAAATCCTTTCCCTCTCTGCCCTTATCTGAATCCTATGCTCCAGGGACCCCGTCGGCCTTACTCACCAGTGTCCCTCACCCCAGGCATAGAGTCAGCAACTAACCAATGACTAGAAGACCATCACTCCAGTTCTCCCAGATTACCCATCCCATACCTCTCAGAGAAAATGCAGCTCCACCTTTATGATAAATAAAGGATATGTTAATTTTGTCTATAAAAGTTCATCTGCGGGAGGGGGGCACCCGCATCGCTCAGATGGTTGAAAGATCAGCTCTTGGTTTCGGTTCAGGTCATGATCTCATGGGTCATGAGCTCGAGCCCTGCATCAGGCTCCATGCTCAGCCTGGAGTCTGCTTGAAGATTCTCTCCCTCTGGCCCTCTTCCTCACCCCCCACCCCACTCTCTCTCTCAAACAAATAAATAAATCTTAAAGAAAAATTCATCTGAGGAAAGAGAGAGGTACAGATTGAAAAGTAAGAGAATTACTGGACTAAAGAACTGGCTATTATCCAAACCTACCATACTGTTCAGCTTCAGAAACAACTATTTCTGACAAGTTCCTTCTCTTCCCTAGGCACTGCATATAGCCCTAAAGATATGGAGTCAGATATGGCTTATGTTTCTCAGCAGCTGTAGAGACGACACTAAAAAACAGAAACTACAAAGAAGGTTCATTATTTCTGTTGTGTTCTAGACTGCTGCCGAAACCTGAAGGAGTGTGACCCAGGGCATCTGATACAGTTGTGTACTACACAACTTCAAGGAGCCCCATGCACACTGTAGTCCATATGAATGGTGTCCCCTGGAACTGTGTGGTGCACTACCTGAGCAGCCATACATGGCCACCCTCAAGCAGTCTTGCAAACACATGACCTCATCTAATTTGTATAACAATCCTGAAAGCTAGTATTATGTCCGCTTTTTATAACCAAGAAAAACAAGGCTCATAGAGGTTAGGTAACTCTTCTGAGATCCCATAGCTGGCAAAAGGCAGAACTCAGAATCAAACCCAGGTCTCCCTGTCCAAATCCAAGGCTCTGTGCACAGAACCACTCAAACACTTTCAAGTCAGAGTTCCTGTAGTAAGAGGCCTTTTTTTCTTATTATTACACTCATGGATTCTTTGGAAAATTTCCAGAAACATTCTAATACCCCAAAGGAAACATATACAGGAGTCAAAAGCACAAAACAAGACCAACCCACCAGGCTGATCTAAGACATAATATTGGCAAAGACACTGCAAGGAAAAGACAGGTAAAAACAAAACAAAGACGTAAGAAGGAACTTTTATTCCAAGTATAAAAAATAAGAACAATGAGCATGAAAAGTTTGACTAGTGGGATCCCCTCGACAGGAAGTGATCCCTGTGCCTCAAAATAGGTGGGGAGCTTATCCATATGGATTCTAGGGAAATGGGAATCTTGACTGGATATGTAATCATAGGGCATAAAAGCACTTCTCACTTTTTAAGTGTGATGGTAAGCAGTGTGGTTCTGTCAGAAAGGGGAAAGGAGCTTCTATCTTGGAGGAATGCTTCCTGATATATGTATAAATAAAGGTATAGAATGACCAGGACTAATCTCAAAGTAATCCAGTCAGGGAAGAGAGGATCTAAATGAAAGAAGATTGGTCAAACTCTGACAAACGTTCAACTGGGTGGTGATGGATATGTGGGTTTCTTTATGCCTCCTTCTATTTTTGTGTATATATGAATATTTCTATGTGTATATATGAATTATTCTATAAAACAAAGGAAGCTTTTGGAATACAAAAAAAAAAGAGTCCCTCTTACTCTGCTTTTTAAGACTAGATTTCTATAGAAGCTTCTATAGAAGCTTCCAACTCTAGATTTTGGCTCACATAGAATTAACAGTCTATGCCAACAAAAACAAGTATTTTAGTAGAAATTGAAAAAGAAATACAGGTTTTTAGGCCACACTTGCAGACCCACTGGGACGGCATTCTCCAGGAGTGACCACAATGCCACCTGCCCCCCCTCCACCGCCACCACCACAAAGCCCACCTGTGATGCCAGTGAGGCAGGTGTTTTGGGCGGGAGACGCCGTCTTGTTGCAGGAAGAGGCAGCGACGCTGATGTTGTAGGAGGTAGAAAAATTCAAACATGTGATTTCTGTCCTGTACTCAGTGCTGTTCTCTGATGAGCAGTTCTCCAGGTCTGTCACATTTTCCCAAGCTCCTCTGCTGATCTCCAGCCGGAAGCCCGTGTTGGCGCCAGGAGGACAGGGCCACTTGAGAATCAAGGTTGGCTCTTTGGGGACCACTTCGCAGTGGAAGAAGGCTACTGGTGCGGGATCTGCCAAGCAAGGACAGCACATCGTGAGAGTCTGGGACTTGTGCCTTGCCAGACACTGGCCCTCAGAGAGCAGCAGAATCCCAGCTCATCTGTAATGCGGAGAGAGCCACGCGTTCCAGTAGAAGAGGCAGAGGCTGACATTGAATCAGGCATCACTGAACTGTGTGACCTTGGCTCAGTCACCCAACTAAGCCTCAACTGCAGGACTGTATGCGGAACTACATGAACTAGTGGCCTCTAGTCACCACGCCGGAAGATGACAGGGCTCCGTGAGAACGAGCTGTGGCACAAAGGCATGGGAACAGCAAACTCCTTCACCCGCGTCATCTCATCTTGGGGCCCTCCTGACAATCCTTCTGGAAGAGGTAGGGTTAACACCTATTAACTCTGCCGATGTGTCAGCTGAGGCTTCAAGAGGTTACGTTAAGTTGCTAAAGATGATGTGACTGGTAAGCAACAAAGCCAGAACTGGACCCCAGGACTTCCAAACCCAAGGCCAGGGTATTTTGTAGACACACAGCATGCTGAATAATCAATGGTAAATGGGATCAGTTTCTTCATCTTTAAAATGGGGTGTCAGGGTTGCCTAGCTGGTTAGTCAGTTAAGCTTCCAACTCTAGATTTTGGCTCAGGTCATGATCTTGGGGTTGGGTACCAACGTACTAAGGGAGAGTATTATCACTACTTCAAATGCTGCAGTATTTTGCAGGAGGAAAAGCACTAACAAATCACTAGGAGCAGCTCCCACATGCTTCACCGGAGGCCTGAAAAAGTCACCTGCCCAGTGCACACCTACTGCCACAGCACCTCTTCCAGCCCCTCCAGTCATAAAGGCTCATGTACGTTTTTCTCTTGCTATCGGTGGCAATTCTTATAGCTAAGATAAATGTCAGCATGGAAGCAACCCAAACCGCAAAGGTCAGTGTCTAGACCAGGCAGATGGAGCCCAAGTCAGCAGAAGTGACTCAGAGTTGCCAGGATTTCTTAGCGGCTCCCCATGAGAGGTCAGAGGTCATCAAGGTCCCAGCTCCCGCACCACCAGGGAGGCTGATCCAATGGGAACCCTCTACTTCCAGATCAGCCTGAACACACTTGCACAGCTTGGTCTAAGGAAGAGAAGATGTAGGTACAAAGGGGGGGAGAATAAGGGGGTACACAGGTGCCAAGGTGACAAAGGGTCAAGCAGATCTGTGAGCCGAAATACTCAGAACCACCTGTAAAACACTCCCTGGGTCCCTCTCTGAAGCTCCTTCAGTTAAACATAAGCTACCCTTCTCTTTGTAGCACTATTTACATTGAGAGATAAGGATCAAGACAGGTGAAAAGGCTGAGCATCCATTTTAACAATATTCTTTTGATCTTCTTCAATGGGGAAACCAAACTATGAACTACAAGCCTGGATGGTATCCATTTCCTGGCACATTGCCTCTCAGGCCTCACCATCTGCCCATCCATCGCCCCCTTGCTCCCATTGGTCCACTCCCACCATTCTGGCCTCCTGATCTTCCTTCAACCCAGTGGGCATACTCCAGCCCCAGGGCCTTTGCACTGGCTGTTTCTCTGCCTCATGCTCTATGTCCTGACAGTCATATGGCTGGCTCCTTCACTTCCTTCAGGACTTTGCTGAACAGTAGTTACCTTTTCACTGGGGCACCCTAGATAAACATCTCATCTCCCCCTTCCTTCTACTTTCCCTCTGCCCAGCAGTAACTGTCATCTAATAACTTACTTATTTATCTTGTTTATTATCTGTCTTCCCCACCAAAATAAAAATTCCAGGAAGGCAGGGACTTGGGTGTCATTTAACAGCACTTGGCATATAGTAACTGTTCAATAAATCCCTGAGGGAACAAACAATAAGAATAACTAGACAGCACTAATAAGCTCATAGGATATCTCAAAGAGATCAGTGTATTCCGTACAACGTGAAACTTACTAAAGTCTGTAGAGGACCTACCTGCAAGGTCAGCACCACCCAGGAAAGTGTCCAAGTGCCACCTGAGGCTACTCACCTGTACAGAATGACTGCCGGCTCGGTGACAGGGACCAGGTTGCATTCCCAACTTGGGTGAAGATGTCCACCATGTATACCGACCCAGGTATTAACTCAGTGATGGTGGCATCGGTAACACCGATGTCCGTGATGAGTTCTCTTGCATGGCTGGAACTTCCATCCTTCTTAATAAAAAGGTGGTAGGTGTACATATCGGAATCTCTATCAAAGTTCTGCCAAATTAAGGTTGCTGCTGTGGTGTTGGTACTTATTTCAATGTTGGATACAATGCTGGGCCCTTCATTTCAACAACAACAACAACAACAACAACAACAACAAAAAGGCATGGATTAGCCCTGAATTCCAAGACTATTTTATTTACTTCCTCTAAAAAACCCCTTTGGGACTGAATAAATAAAGCTAACATTTGCTGACTCAAACAACAGAAGTCTTCTTCCCAAAAAGACCTTCAGAAAATAATCATACAGATTAAATCTCAGAAAAAAAATCCTTTTTTACTGCTTTTAATTATCTGAAATATATTTTCCAAATATAATTTCCTATCTGTTTTGGAAGTCTGATTAAGGAAAGAGAAAAATATACTAAAAAGATAACACACACTACCATGTCTACCATATAAGTTAGATCAAACATGAGCAAGACACCTGAAGTACCTGGGTGGCTCAGTGGGTTAAGCCTCTACCTTTGGTTCAGGTTATGATCTCAGGGTCCTGGGATCAAGGCCCGCATTGGGCTCTCTGCTCAGCAGGGAGCCTGCTTCCTCACCCCCGCCCCTCTCTGCCTGCCTCTCTGCCTACTTGTGATCTCCCTCTCTGTGTCAAATAATAAATAAAATCCTTTAAAAAAATAAATAAATTTTTAAAAAGACACCTCCCTTACTGCTCCTCATGTGAGCAGTATCTTCTAATGGAAGCATGACAAGGTGACCCTCCTCTAGCCTGTACTCCCAAGGAATTAATGAAACACTTATGTCATCCATGCTTATCAGATCACTTTCTGCTTCTAAAAACAATCCCAGGTTCACATGGCTCAGTAGCAACACTGAGAACAGCAGAATCTCTGCTGTTTTCTGATGTTTTCCACTTAAGCAGCTTCCTACTCTAGCGGGAACCCGGAAACACAGTGGTCCCTTCCCCACTGTTTAGCCAACGCTTCCGACTCACCCTCCAGGAGAGAGTCGGGGAGAATAGTCCTTGACCAGGCATCCTAAGAGACTTACTTGTGTACTGTGCAGTGAAGTCAGAATTCCCCACGATGTGGTCCACTTCTGGAAAGATCGTGATGTTATATAAGGTGCCTGGAACCAAGTCCTTGAGAGTGATCGCTTTGTGAGAGCTGTATGTCCTGTTAGAGCCGTACTTGGACTGTATGTCCAGGTAGTAGGTATAGTCAGAAACATTATCTGTATTCTGCCACTCCAACTCCATTTCGGTTGTGGTGACATTGAGCACACGGATGTCAAAGACCACACTGGGGTCTGGTTGGAAGAAAGGAAGAGAAGAAGAAGTCTGTCAAGGACTAGTATAATGCCCACCTTGATTTCAAAATGTCAAGAGAACTGTTCTTTTGCCATCAAAGCCTCAAATGAGTTCACAAAAGATAAATTCCAAAACAAGGCGGAAACACACACACTCATTTCTTTCAGGAATTTTGGCTCCTCCATAGCACAGATGAATGTGCCAATTCATCTGCCAGTTCTCTGGTCTTCTGCTTTTGCCCTAAAAATGCTCCCCCCTTCAGGGGTCTTCTGGAGTGGAAATCAAGTTCGGTTTCCTGATCTAAGTGCTGATCACCAGATGGGTTCAGTGTGTGAAAATTCATCAAACCACGCACTTAGGCTGTGTGTGTTTTTCAGGATGTATCCTGTATCTTGATAAATAGGCTTTTGTTTTTTAATCATTTCCTCAAAAGAAAACATCTTCCTGTAAGAGAACAGCTGAAATGCAGAGTTGACATTCGCTAGGTTGGGGGGAATTTGAGGACGGGGTGAAGGGAAAACACATACACACAGTCCAGCCTCGGAGCTGGGCTCAGAAGAGAAGTGTCCCGGGGACCCCGCTCTGCCCACCTCGCCTCCACACACCAAACCAGATATAATATGAATGCACAGATCAAGGCCCAGAAATAAGGACATAAGAAGAGCGTCTCTTCTGCCCTTGCTTTCAGCACACTTCTCTCTTC